>NC_053022.1:272722222-272911326 GCF_003073215.2 Triticum urartu
CTATCAAGTAGTCATCATATTGAGCTAGCCAAACGTTCATAACATCTGCATCTGCTCCTGCAATAGGTCCGTCACCTAGCGGTGCATCAAGAACATAATTCTTCTGTGCAGCAATGAGGATAAACCTCAGATCACGGATCCAATCCGCATCATTGCTACTAACATATTTCAACACAATTTTCTCTAGGAGCATATCAAAATAAACACATGGAGGCAACAACGCGAGCTATTGATCTACAACATAATTTGCAAAATACTACCAGGACTAAGTTCATGATAAATCTAAGTTCAATTAATCATAGTACTTAAGAACTCCCACTTAGATAGACATCCCTCTAATCCTCTAAGTGATTACGTGATCCAAATCAACTAAACCATGTCCGATCATCACGTGAGATGGAGTAGTTTCATTGGTGAACATCGCTATGTTGATCATATCTGCTATATGATTCACGCTCGACCTTTCGGTCTCCGTGTTCCGAGGCCATATCTGTATATGCTTGGCTCGTCAAGTATAACCTGAGTATTCCGCGTGTGCAAATGTTTTGCACCTGTTGTATTTGAACGTAGAGCCTATCACACCCGATCATCACGTGGTGTCTCAGCACGAAGAACTTTCGCAACGGTGCATACTCAGGGAGAACACTACTTGATGATTTAGTGAGAGATCATCTTATAATGCTACCATCAATCAAAGCAAGATAAGATGCATAAAAGATAAACATCACATGCAATCAATATAAGTGATATGATATGGCCATCATCAGCTTGTGCTTGTGATCTCTATCTCCGAAGCACCGTCGTGATCACCATCGTCACCGGCGCGACACCTTGATCTCCATCGTAGCATCGTTGTCGTCTCGCCGAGCTTGTGCTTCCACGACTATCGCTACCGTTTAGTGATAAAGTAAAGCATTACAGCACGTTCAGCTCGATGACGATCCCCGGACTCCGATCCAGCAAAGTGTCAGGGAAGAGTTCCGTCAGCACGACGGCATGGTGACGATCTTGATGTACTACTGCAGCAGGGCTTCGCCTAAACTCCGCTACAATATTATCGAGGACTATGGTGGCTGGGGGCGCCGCACACGGCTAAGGAAAAGATCACGTGGATCAACTTGTGTCTCTGGGGTGCCCCTGCCTCCGTATATAAAGGACTAAAGGGGGGGAGGCGGCCGGCCAAGGAGGGCGCGCCAGGAGAGTCCTACTCCCTCTGGGAGTAGGATCCCCCCCCAATCCTAGTTGGAATAGGATTCGCGGAGGGGGGAAAAGAGAGAGAGGGGCCGGCCCCCTCTCCTTGTACTATTCGGACCAAGGGAGGGGAGGGGCGCGCGGCCCATGTAGGGCTGCCTCTTCTCTTTTCCACTAAGGCCCATCATGGCCCATTTAGCTCCCGGGGGGTTCCGGTAACCTCCCGGTACTCCGGTAAAATCCCGATTTCACCCGAAACACTTCCGGTATCCAAACATAGGCTTCCAATATATCAATCTTTATGTCTCGACCATTTCGAGACTTCTCGTCATGTCCATGATCACATCCGGGACTCCGAACAAACTTCGGTACATCAAAATGTATTAACTCATAATATAACTGTCAATGTAACCTTAAGCCTGCGGACCCTACGGGTTCGAGAACAATGCAGACATGACCGAGACATGTCTCCGGTCAATAACCAATAGCGGAACCTGGATGCTCATATTGGCTCCTACATATTCTACAAAGATCTTTATCGGTCAGACCGCATAACAACATACGTTGTTCCCTTTGTCATCGGTATGTTACTTGCCCGAGATTCGATCGTCGGTATTCCAAATACCTAGTTCAATCTCGTTACCGGCAAGTCTCTTTACTCGTTTTGTAATACATCATCCCGCAACTAAATCATTGGTTGCAGTGCTTGCAAGGCTTAAGTGATGTGCATTACCGAGAGGGCCCAGAGATACCTCTCCGACAATCGGAGTGACAAATCCTAATCTCGAAATACGCCAACCCAACATGTACCTTTGGAGACACCTGTAGAGCTCCTTTATAATCACCCAGTTACGTTGTGACGTTTGGTAGCACACAAAGTGTTCCTCCGGCAAACGGGAGTTGCATAATCTCATAGTCATAGGAACATGTATAAGTCATGAAGAAAGCAATAGCAACATACTAAACGATCGGGTGCTAAGCTAATGGAATGGGTCATGTCAATCAGATCATTCACCTAATGATGTGATCCCGTTAATCAAATAACAACTCTTTGTCCATGGTTAGGAAACATAACCATCTTTGATTAACGAGCTAGTCAAGTAGAGGCATACTAGTGACACTCTGTTTGTCTATGTATTCACACATGTATTATGTTTCCGGTTAATACAATTCTAGCATGAATAATAAACATTTATCATGATATAAGGAAATAAATAATAACTTTATTATTGCCTCTAGGGCATATTTCCTTAAGTTGTCGAGGCACATATGATCCACTCCTCGGGGGAGGGGTTGGCACTCGACGTCGATCATCACGATCGAACCGGTGATCATAGTACTCATTCCTTCTGTACTGATCACGCCGGTCTCCACGTCCCTCACGCCTCGGAGGCGATCTTGGGCTGTGAGCCGACTGGACTATATCTGCTGCAACGGATCGACTGTGGATCCTGTTCCGCGACTGAGAAACAGCGGAATTCTGGTCTCCCGCTGCCCGGAGCAACGCTCTGATTTGCAACAAGCCTCTGCCAGCCTCTGACTGGGAGGGCTTAATCGACTCTGCTATATGGGCCGCAGCCGCCAAATTCTGAATCGGAGTACGATATACCTGCGGGGGCGGAAAGAGTTGACGTCGACTGGATTCTGGAGCCCGTTGACGCGCTTGCCTGTCGAGTATTCGCTGGAGATTCTCCAGTCGAGTGTGCTCGGCCAAGTTAGCCAAGCGCGCGTCCTCCAAGGCTCGGGCCTCGGGGGTTTCTCCAACGATAGGAGTGTGGAGTGCATCTATGTTCCGGCGGCGAAGTTCCTCCCGCTGCAACGACGTGAGAGGCTCAGGGAGATACTCCTTGTGAGGACGCGACGGGTCGCCCCCATCCGCGCCTCCGTCAGCGCGGGGGAAACCGGGAGGACTGTGTGGCCCATCAATCACAAGAACCTCTGCAGCTGGGTCACTGCTGTCGCATTCAGATGCGGTCTCTACGGAGCCAGTCGAACAGGCCGTAGAGGGATTTGTCGGGCTCGATTGCCGCGACTTGTGGGGTGGCCGACTGGCGGGCCACCGCATGCCTCACCCACCTCTGAAGCCTTGACCGACCGGAGTGCTTGCGCCGGCGAGAAATAGGGCGGGGATATGCCACGGGAGCCGACCGATACTGGGTCGATGGCCGCCGCAGGAGGACACCACGGATGCATGTGTGAAAGTGCGTCACCCCGCGGACGGGGAGTGCGTCGACGTTGAGTGGAGCCTCCTGAAGCCAAGCGGAGTCGTCGGCGATGGACGTGAGCGCGCTGAGACGGATCTCACGGCCCTCCACCAAAGCTCCGCTCGAAACCATGATCAAGGAGATCGGAAAAAATCGCAACTTCTCAAACTAGGCGCTAAGACTCCTAGCCCCACGGTGGGCGCCAACTGTCGTGGTTCTAACTCTGACAGTGATGTAGGGGGGTAAGTATGGAGAGGCGAGGTCTTAGCTATGGAGAGGTTGTAAGGACGCAAGGTTTACAAGTTCAGGCCCTTCTCGGAAGAAGTAAAAGCCCTATGTCTCGGAGCCCGGAGGCGGTCGACTGGATTATGTGTGTATGAGTTACAGAGGTGCGAACCCTTGTCTCGGAGGAGGCGGTGGCTTATATAGAGTGCGCCAGGACCCCGGCCAGCCCATGTTACAAAGGGTTCAATGTACATTAAGGTAGGGCGTTACTGATAATGCTAGTAATAAAGTGCTATGTTGACCACAAAAGCTACTTAATGACCGACCGTTAGCGTGCGGAGTGACTTTAGGTCTCCTGGCCGTCGAGTGGTTGGATCTTGGTCGAGTAATTGCTTCTTGGTCGAATGTCTTCGATTCTGTTGAGTGGAACACCTCCAAGTCGATTGAAAGGTGATTTATTCTAGAGGTGTCCTTGGGTAGGCAGTTAGGACAGGTCCGTGACCCTACCCTAGGTACATAGCTTCATCAGTGCGGCCGCACTTCGGCGCCCTAATGGCGGAAGAGCTACCAACGTAGGAGGACCTGTGTTGCAACCTCTGTCTCCTCAACGAGCACTGGCGAGCAAGCGAACGACAATGTCATCGCGGACATGTGGCCCTATGATCCTAACTTCCT
The DNA here is from genome assembly GCF_003073215.2 of Triticum urartu. Classification (NCBI taxonomy): domain Eukaryota; kingdom Viridiplantae; phylum Streptophyta; class Magnoliopsida; order Poales; family Poaceae; genus Triticum; species Triticum urartu. The sequence continues at coordinate 272,726,518 of NC_053022.1, forward strand.
GAATGAGCAGCGGGCATTGTATCAGACCATCCGTAGGGCCCACGATGCCCTCTCCGTCGTCCTTCGAGTTGTTGCGCTCGCCGTGGCGCCACCGTCTCGTGTTCTCAACATGGTCAATGGACATGAGGAATGAGGAGATGACTTTACTTGGAGAGGATGACAGTTGGGACCCACCAGGGCCATAGCCGCACGTACACAAGTGCCTCCTTATTATATACAACTATAATTTTTTTGCTTCCTCCTGGTTTCCTGACATCATGGTCCCACACCATTGTCAACCTATGTAGTCAATAAATGACAGAATTGCACAAGGAGCGGCCGACAACTAGGACCAAGCAACTTGAGCAGTATTTGTGTTTTTGAGTTTTTCTTGAGCGATGTTTTTGTTGTTGTTCAGAGGAGAGCACAGTATTAACTGGGCGGGTTGTGGCCCGTCTAGCCCAGGACAACTATCCAGCCCAGATATTAAATTTTATCAAGCTGAAAATGGTTGGCCTAGCTATAATTTTTTTTGAGGAATACCCAGGCAAGGTCAACTTGTTATTCTCCGCCCCGTCGGGCTGCAAATCTTTCCTACGAGGGATGCATTAGGCTTAACAAGAAAATGGGCTTTAAGAAATAATAAATGGGATGTAATTATAAAAACTGGGAGTGACTATAAAAGATGTACGAAACATGTCATTAATTCTAAAAAATATTATCTTTGGATTTTGAAAATTTTAATTTCATTAATTGTTGCACGCGCAATATTTCGTTGGATTTTTACATAATACAAATTTATTTCGAAATTATTTTTAATCTGACTAGAAATTTCGGGATAAACATATTTCAGATCCCATCAAAATGCGGGAAATTTTATTGAATTCTGTTTTGACCGGTTGGTTGAAATTATTAATCGTTGTCCTAGCTAGAAAATGGTTCTACTTTTAACAAACTGTAAATGGGTTGTAGTAAATTCCATTAGAATTCAAAAATGGGATGTATATTCTTACAAATTGCAAATGAGCTATATGTTCTCTGCCACACACTTGCGGGCCTACAAAGTTGACGCGTCCCCTAAAAAAACTAAGTTGACGCATATGCAAGGCTTTGTCAACTTATAGTCAACACACGGTTCTAGCGGCAGTGACCGTTGGATGTCCATCCAACGGATTTCGTGCTTCTTCTTCAATCTCAGATATTCCTGCTTCGGCCGCCCAAAAAATAATTCCTCCCCCTGACATCTGGGGCACACCATTTCGGAACATGACCTATGGGCCTACTAAGTTGACACGTACCATGGGCTTAGTCAGCTTAGTCAATATAAACGATTCTAGCTGCAGTGACCGTACGATGTCCATCCAACGGCCGTCGTGCTTCTTCAACCTCTGGTCTTCTTGCTCCAGTCGCCAAACCAGCGCCAGCCATGCTGCCTGCTCCTGCCTCCCGTGTCCGGCTACGCTGCCACCGCTGGCCATGCCATCCCTCTATACTCACCCACACCTCCTGTTATTCTCCAGCGATGGAAGCCTCACACCGCAGCCAAAGTAGTCAACCCACATACTCCCCTCCGCGTGGGCATCCACTGCCGTGTCTTCCCCGCCTCCACGTCGTTCCCTTCCTAGGCCTCGCCATCGTCCACCGCCTTGGTGCTCTCGGCACGGCGTGGTCAATGTGGTCCACGGAGGATAGCCATCAGAAGAGGACTTTAGGCGGTGAGGCTGACATCTGGACCCACCAGCTACATCTTCGAACACAAGGAAGTGCCTCCTTATTATTCGCAAAATAAAAACGATTCCACCCCCTCGGAGCTGGGACCGAGCAGCTATATCTTCGCACGCAAGGAAGTGCGTCCTTATCCCCACTGACCGTTGGGACCCACCCGGTCAAAGCACACATAGCGTTGTCTGTCTGGTCATGAATGTGTACATACATACTGGTCGACCGGTCTCCCTGCAAGTATGAACCGTGGCTGAGTAAGTAGCAGCACGTGTCGTGGTAGAGCACCCGACATAGCAGTTCACGCAGTCCTGTCTAAGTCATGTACACGTATGTACAACCATGGGGCAAAAAATACGGCCATGTACATACATAGGGGCGGGGTCTCGAGCGCATACTCGCGCATATATATATATATATACGGACGGCCAGGGCTTGTGTACATGGAGAGGCAACAGGCGGCAGCAACGGCATCCTGTTCATAGGGCAGCGAACCGGCTGGGTCGGAACGGAGAAACAACGTCCTATTCATTGGGAGGCAACCGACTGGGTCGGAATGCGTCGTGTTCATCAGGAGCCAACCGACTTGGACAGAACAGCCGATCGAAACGAGGCCTGGCATACCGCAGAATGGAGGAAACGGCCTTGCGTTCGACCGACCACGGTCGAAATGGGATCATGTTCATCGGGAGGGGTCTGGAGTACCGCAAAACAGAGAAAACGGACTTCTCTTGGACCTCCTATGGTCGAAACAAGGTCCTATTGATCTGGAGGGGTGTGGCATACCACAAAACGAAGGAAGTGGACTTGTGTTGGAGCACTACGGTCGAAACAGGGGTCCTGTTCATCAGGAGGGGTGTGGTGTACCACAAAATGGGACTTCACAGGATATTGTTCATCTCCATCGTCGACTACCTCCACGGGCTACTGTTCATCCACCGTCGACCTCCTCCAGCCTCCACCTGCGACTGTTCATCCACGGGCTCCTGTTCATCCAGCCTCCATCACTCCTCCACCGGCTACTGTTCAACCAACCCTCTCCACGGGGTCATGTTCAACCACCTCTCCACGGGCTACTGTTCATCCAGCCCTCCACCGGCTACTGTTTAACCAGCCCTCCACAGGGTCCTGTTCATCCACCCCCAACCGGCTCAATCGGGGTCCTGTTCATCCAGAGGCAACGACCTCTACTACCACGGGGTCCTGTTCATCCACCCCCCCACCGGGAACTATTCATCCAACCCCCCCAACAACGCTCAATGTTCATCAAGAGGCAGCATCGATCGGCTTCAGTTAGCAGCAGTACCGAAGGAATCACTCGGGTTCAGTTAATAGCAAGGGATTAATCGTGGTTCAGTAAGCTAATGCAATCGCTTCGGTTCATTTAGAGCCCAACGCCTCGCTCGGGTTCAGTTAGAGCGCAACGCCTCACACACACACACGCACGTACATGTATGAGAGAAATGCACAAACCTCCATGCATCGCTCGGCCCCGACCACCCACCATAACCGGGAACTCCCTGGTATTTTCCTCGCCCTCGCTTCTACCACGGTTTTTTCCTTCATGGACAACCCAAAGAATGTCATGCAACTGCGTCTTCGACCCGCCCAGGACGAAAAGCCCATTTTCTGTCATGATTTTTTGTCATAGAAGTAGGAACCCACCACATCTATGATGATACCAGGTTTTGTCACAATATCGTCATAGAAGTGTCATAAGCATGACAAAATTTTTTTTGTTCGGCCCAAAATGTCACGGATGTGTCCTTTTTTGTAGTGATGGTACCAGCGAAACATGCGCGGCACTAGAGAGCCTAGCAATGGTGGAAGGGTGATAGTGTGTATAATCCATGGACTCAACATTAGTCATAAAGAACTCACATAATTATTGCAAAAATCTATTAGTTATTGAAACAAAGTACTATGCGCATGCTCCTAGGGGAATAGATTGGTAGGGAAAGACCATCGCTCGTCCCCGACCGCCACTCATAAGAAAGACAATCAATAAATAAATCATGCTCCGACTTCATCACATAACGGTTCACCATACGTGCATGCTACAGGAATCACAAACTTTAACACAAGTATTTCTCAAATTCACAATTAGTCACTAGCATGGCTCTAATATCACCATCTTCATATCTCAAAACAATCATAAGGAATCAAACTTCTCATAGTATTCAATGCACTTTATATGAAAGTTTTCATTATATCCATCCTGGATGCCCATCATATTAGGACTAAATTCATAACCTAAGAAAATTACCATGCTGTTTAAAGACTCTCAAAATAATATAAGTGAAGCATGAGAGTTCATCAATTTCTTCAAAATAAAACCACCGCCATGCTCTAAAATGATATAAGTGAAGCACTAAAGCAAATGACAAACTACTCCAAAAGATATAAGTGAAGATCAATGAGTAGTTGAATAATTATGTAACTATGTGAAGACTCCTTCTCATAAATAAAATTTCAGATCTTAAGTACTTTATTCAAACAACAAGCAAATCCTAATAAAATAAAATGATGCTCCAAGCAAAACTCATATCATGTGGTGAATAAAAATATAGCTCCATGTAAAGTTGTCGATGGATGAAGACGAAAGAGGGGATGCCATCCGGGGCATCCCCAAGATTAGGCTCTTGGTTGTCCTTGAATATTACCTTGGGGTGCCTTGGGCATCCCCAAGCTTAGTATTTTGCCGCTCCTTATTCCATAGTCCGTCAAAACTTTACCCAAAACTTGAAGACTTCACAACACAAAACTTAACAGAAAACTCGTAAGCTCCGTTAGTATAAGAAAGCAAATCATCACTTAGGTACTGTCAAGACAAGACTTATAATTTTTCTCACATGATTCCTACTGTACCCTATCATTTGTACTATTTATATTAAGCAATATAAGCCATAGAAACTAGAAAACAAGCAAACTATGCATCAAAAACAGAATCTGTCAAAAATAGGATAGTCTGTAGTAATCTTTAACTCTCAAATACTTATGCAACTCCAAAAATTCTGAAAAATTAGGAAAGCCTGAGAAATTTATTTATTAATCTTCTTCAAAAAGAATCAGTATTTTATCGTGTTTCTGTTAAAAATGATAATTGTTTTCCTGATCGCAAAAGTTTCAGTTTTTCAGCAAGATTAAATCAACTATCACCATAGGCCCTCCCAAATGTCTTACTTGGCACTTTATTGAAACAAAAGCTATAAAACATGATTATTAAAGTAGCATAATCATGTGTACACTCAAAAATAGTAGGTAAAATATTGGGTTGTCTCCCAACAAGCGCTTTTCTTTAATGCCTTTCTAGCTAGGCATGATGATTTCAATGATGCTCACATAAAAGATAAGAATTCAAACATAATGGGAGCATCATGAAGAATATGAATAGCACATTTAAGTCTAACCCTATTCCTATGCATAGGGATTTTGTGAGCGAACAAGTTATGGGAACAAGAATCAACTTGCATAGGAGTGTAAAACAAGCATAACTTCAAGATTTTCAACACATAGAGAGGAAACTTGATATTATGGCAATATGTAAAGGCATATATTCCTCCCTCATTATAATTTTCAGTAGCATCATGAACGAATTCAGCAATATAACCATCACATAAATCCTTTTTTTCATGATCTACAAGCATAGAAATTTTATTACTCTCCACAATCCACATAAGCAAATCTATTCTCATCAATAGTAGTGGGAGCAAACTCAACAAAATAACTATCATGTGATTGAAAATTGAGATCAAGGGGACAAGTTTCATGGTTATCATTATTATTTATAGCATACGTGTATCACAATAATCATCATAGATAGGGGGCATTCATTCATTGTAGTAATTTTCCTCATCAAAACTTGGGGACAAAAAGTATCATCTTCATCAAACATAGCATCCCCAAGATTATGGATTTGCATATCATTAGCATCATGGATATTCAAAGAATTCGTACTAACAACATTGCAATCATGCTCATCATTCAAAGATTTAGTGCCAAACATTTTAATGCAATCTTCTTCTAACACTTCGGCACAATTATCGGAATCCTTATTTTCACGTAAGACATTAAAAAGATGAAGCATATGAGGCAACCTCAATTCCATTTTTCTAGTTTTATTTTATAGGCTAAACTAGTGATTAAACAAGAAACTAAAAGATTCGATGGCAAGATCTAAAGATATACCTTCAAGCGCTAACCTCCCCGGCAACGGCGCCAGAAAAGAGCTTGATGTCTACTACGCAACCTTTCTCCTTGTAGACGTTGTTGGGCCTCCAAGTGCAGAGTTTTGTAGGACAGTAGCAAATTTCCCTCAAGTGGATGACCTAAGGTTTATCAATCCGTGGGAGGTGTAGGATGAAGATGGTCTCTCTCAAACAACCCTGCAATCAAGTAACAAAGAGTCTCTTGTGTCCCCAACACACCCAATACAACGGTAAATTGCATAGGTGCACTAGTTCGGCGAAGAGATAGTGATACAATTGAAATATGGATGGTATATATAGGTTTTTGTAATATGAAAATATAAAAACAGCAATGTAGCAAGTAACAAAAGTGAGCGAAAATGGTATTGCAATGCTTCAAAACAAGTCCTAGGGTTCTCTCGACAATCTTATATTTACTAATCGGAAGCACCATACGAGCCTCCATGTTAACTCTCATAACTAAACAAATTGTCCGTACGATCTCTAGATTGATTATCTACAGCCATCAGATCACGTATCATAGGAGTCCTAGACTACTATCCCACATGCTCTTTTTTTAGCAAAAGGAGGCACGTTGAATACAATTTGAATTAGATCGGACAGCCTCAGGCAAGTAGATAACTTTCCTGATTTTCTCGATAGAAAACAAATCCCCATCTGCTGCGCCGCTGCTACTTCCACGTCGCCGTCCTCTGTTTGCGGCGATCCATCTCCATCTTCTCCTCGGTGCCGTCCTTTACCTAATCCCCTTCATGCCATCACGGGCTTCCCTGGGGTTGCTGCTTCTCCTCTATTGGTGATGCCTTCTAGGCGTTCTGCTCGCTCAAATTCCGGTGAGGGCCGGTGTGATTGCCAAGGGAGGGAAAGGCGTTAAGCACTGCGATGGAGGCTCGGTGTGTAGCAAGCAACGGCTGGGCCTGATGGTAGTAAGTATATCTGGATCTACTCTTAATTTGTTTGTTTGCTACAGGACGCCCATGATTCCGTTCGAATTTATTTTGATTTCTAGCCTAACTATTTCTCTCATAAAGAGATGTAATTTCATATGTCAAGAATACGCTTTCTGGATCCAATAGCATTTGGATTTTGTAAATTTCTTGCTGACATCATTTGTACTTATTGGCTCGGAAGTGGAGACACATGGTATGACTTATGAGTTATTAATCCACTTAGCAGTTAGCACTCCAGTTATATTGTACTTACTGCATGTTTTATCTCATAGCATGCACTTCCAATTTGCAAAATCACATAAAATGAAATATAGACAGTTGCATATCAATTCTATTGCAAATGAAAAAGATGATAGCACTGTCCACTTCGTGAATAAATCTACAGAGGATGCAATAAGCACGACAGTCAATCTCATTCAAATTTCTTCAAGGCGTTAACATGGAACTAAAGCCACTTCTGTGCAATTTTAATAGTACAACTAGAGTAAAATGGTGTGCGGATTCTGATGAGCACCCAAGTTGCAGATCGGAATCACTGGGTATCTATACTGTAAATTTATTCAGCCCAACACCTCTGTCTTCAAACTCATTTATGTGTTCAGATAGAAAAGTGGTGTATTGAAGTTAGGTATGGGGTATTATGGTCTGAGGAGATGCATGTGTTGGTGAGATTACTGGAGGTTGTGTGTCAGACATTATGTGTGAGTGGAACAAGGTTGTTTCACCTTATGTTTCTTCCTAAAATCTTTGTGTGATGTGTGATTTCTTCCTTTCAAATGTTTTTTTGGTAATGTGCGAGCCTGACTTGAAACTGTGTGCTTCAGTTAATGGAGACATGTGCCTATCATGCACATTGTTTGGTTTTATGTTAATTTACAATTTACAGAGCTTGGATTCGATAATATCTACCCTAGCACTGCCATACACCTATATGTTTATAATTTATAGCTCCTCGATGATTATAGAAGCGTGCTACCTTTCAGACATGGAAGCCTAGGAAAAAGCATGTAAGCCGAGGCCTGCAAAATGGAATAAGTAAACTGCTTTAATTTTGTTAAGAGAGTGGTTCTTCTACACCCACTCTCGGTGCACCCACGCAAGAAAACATATCAAAACATTTCGAAAAAATCTGAAACTTCGTGAAAATGATCATCAACAAATGTTATGGGGGCTTGCAAAATTTGGTGGCCAAATAACATTCGAGGAGCTCTCTACAAAAAAGACAAAATCACTGAAAATTAGTCAAAATGTATGTGCACTGTTTGAGCAGATTTTGCAATTTTGTCTTTTTTGTAGGGCGCTTCTCGAATGTTATTTGACCACCAAACTTTGCACGCCCTCATAACATGTGTTGATCATCATTTTCACGAAGTTTCATATTTTTTGAAATGTTTTCATATGTTTTCTTGCGTGGGTGCATCGTGGGTGCACCGAAAGTGGATGCAGCCACTACTTTCCCTTTTGTTAAGTGGTTCTGAGATATTTTTATATAGTTGCAAAAATGAAAGAAGTAAATGAGACGAACATTTTAGTGGAGGCCTTTAACGGGCTGGTCATTTTAGTGTTGTTAGTTGGCAATATTTAACGTAGTTTCTTTTTTTCCATGTACTAAAAGATGCATATACAGATAAGAAACTGGGAAATTTTGCCGGCGATCTAGGGGGATGGATACTCTTTTACAGGTTCTATTGTGCATAAGGACAATCTTTGACTGTGCGCTGATTGTTGAGTGTTAAGTGTCAATTTAAGTTATGTCCTATATTTATCCAAAGTCAATGTCATGGTCTCATAACAGCACATCCTCTTAGGTGCATCCAGTACAGGGATGGCTACTCCTTGCAGCTTCTAGCGTGTATAGGATAGGGATACTATTGACAGTGCACTGATTGTTGAGTCTCAGTTCAGTATTAAAGTTATATTCTATAGTTATATGAAGTCAATGTGATGATCTCATAACGCCACATCTTCTTGGGTGCTCTAATATAGGGTCCTCGCTATTGTTGCTTCTGTCATCCCAATAAATACATAGATGAAGGTTAGTACATGATTGGCTTCTTTCAGCGCTAGGTATGTTTTTGAAAAAAATTTCATTCATATGTCCTAATCCATGTCTGCAAATAGAATATCTTTTGTTGGAATTTTTGTAAAAAATACCATATGCAGAAGTTTCACTTGGATTCTATGTCTGTCATGAATTCTTCAAACAAAAAAATTTGTGGCACTTTTGGTGGACGAGGACCATCCTGTGCGATGTTCCGCTAGCTGTCTGATCCAAGTAAATGCTGGATGGAGTCGCCTCGATGAGCTGTGCACTAGATCGAGGAGCGGCTCGGGATATGTTGTGACTCCACGCCACCGCGTGAACGTTCCCAATGAATTTGAACTCTTTTTAAATATACATTCGAAATTAAGCAGCTATACCTCACATATGCAAACTCTTATATATCTCTGTTTAGTTAGATCAACTAATATACTAAAGGTTGGCCTTTGCACATAATATTCCAGAATCTGAATTACTTTGTTACTCAGAAATATTTGAGTTTCTGTTCGGTTAACATTGTTCAGTTTTCTTACAAAATATACAACTTACATATTAGCTTGAAATGACATTATTTGATTTTATCATAATTATAGTACTCCTTAAGATTTGCGGACAGATTTCAAGTACGGACTGAGAAAATTGCAGATAAATGATAGTACTTTTTTTTACTATTGCTTACTGCTCTTAGCGTTTGTTCTTCAATGCTTACTTGAGTGATACTAAATAAAGGAAATGCAGTCTCAATATAATTTCTCACACATGCCTTTCATGTTTAAGAAAGAATCTTGCATGTCATCTTATGAGCAATTGATATGGATGCTTCTACTTGGGTTGGAGCCAGGAAACAAGAACGATGGTGTACTTACTTTGGAATTATTGGTGTTCATTGTTGAAGCTATGCATCGCGGCATAATACTTCATGTAGAATTTCCTTTGGGCTATTAGATAAACAAGATTGTCCATCTAAAAACACCGAAAAGTCATTGACTTTCTATACTAAAATTTATTCTAATATTCTATAGCAAAAGAAAAATAGTAATATCATTTCATGGTTGTATAATTTAAAAATCAGAGGTGTTTTGAACTGAAAGACAGGAAAAATGTCAAAACTAATATATTGCTTCACTTCTCCCAGGTTTCTTTATTTATCCATGATTAACATTCACATCACATGTACGATTTGTTTGGTGACTCATATTGGTGTTGCACTCTGATAACACACATAAAATCAACCATGTTAATTCGTGTATGTCCTCTATTTTTTTCATCGTGGTATGGATGCGTCGACGAGACGAGCCTAGATCAGCAGCTCTTAAAGAGTGGAGTCAAGAAACGAGTGTTAAATTGGAAATCTTAGTTGATCGTAGTCAATTGAAATCCTTTCACTTTATTTGCATGTTCTCATGGCCATGACTAATGATTGCAAGAATAGAACTTCAATTTTATTGTTGTTCCTGATTTACTAAGGGGATAAATGTATTACGCTTTGCTGTTACAGAGTGAACTTCCATGCTATATGAAAGATTATCAACACAAAGTTTTGTTATTGCAAATTTGATCTGTCAACACTTTCTAACAACTTTTGTTGTGGTGTAACATGACCTTTATGACCTAAATAATTTGTAATGCTAATGTCGATGTTGCATTATTCTGGAAAATATTGACAAATTACCGGTGTCTCATATCTTCTGTTTTTAAACTGAAGTCTACATTTTTCATATAGACCTTAGCGAGTCCTGAACTTTTGGATGAAGATCAGAGTTTGACATTACCTTACAGTTAATTTTTGACAATGGGAAAGCTTTTATCACCTCATCTTCATTGCATTCACACAATTATTGAGTTTCTTCTTTGCAAAAAAAGATGAAAAGTTATCATGTCAAAATGTCAATCCACAAAATTATATAAAAGGATTACATTGGACTTCCAAACTCTCTTGGTTACTTCATATTCTGTTGAAGTGATCACCATCCAAGTGAGGACATACCACATGTTGCCGGTCACATCATGTTATCATGTCACTATAACATCGACCATAATTGTAACCAGTTAACTAATAGGAACATAACTTCAAGTAAAAAAAGGAAGATAACGTGAAAGGTTTGAAAAAATCTATCAAACACATTATCATTTCCACATGCCAGTGCCCCATAAGAATTCAACTCTTAATATCTCTGGGCTTGCTTTATAATTGTGTAACCGACAAGTGGAAGGCTTTGTTCCAAAAACAAAAGCACCAGATTCCATCAGGTTGTATGTCCTTTTTCGGTCTTCAGTATTTCTCTGAGCAATATCATTCCACATGAGCATAAAATAAAATTATCATTTCTTATTATACATAAACAAAAGATTGTGAGCATTAAATTTGTTTAAGTAATATTTCATGTCTACAAAACCTAAACAATATACTAAAGGTTCAGCGTGTAATAAATGTTACAAAACAGTATTAGAGTGCCACAAAATAGCTAGACTGTGCAGATGCACACGTTAGTACTAGACACCTTTAAATTATATAACACTAACTTCAGTAACAATCACACATTGTATGAGTATTTTAGTTGTCCTAAATGATATCGTTTATATTTACATAACACTTTGGTCCTTCCTGTTCGAAAACAGAGGCTCCTATTGATGAATGAAAACATAAAATATTTTTATATTATGTTCAAAAGATCCATTTCACATTGTATATTCTATAGTACCATAATAGTCAAACAATATAAAAGTTCCTAGCCCGTGAAGTTGCGTGGGTTGACGACTAGTGATAACATAATTAGATCATATAACAATCCCTCGACGTGCAACAAAGAGTCGCTCCAAAGTCACTAATAGCGGAGAATAAATGAAGAGATTATTGTAGGGTACAAAACCACCTCAAAGTTATTCTTTCTGATAGATCTATTGGGCTATTCCTATAAGTGTCACAAACAGCCCTAGAGTTCGTACTAAAATAACACATTAAGACACACATCAACCAGAACCCTAATGTCACCTAGATACTCCAATGTCACCACAAGTATCCGCGGGTTTGATTATATGATATGCATTACAATCTCAGATTCATCTATTCGAACCAACACAAAGAACATCAAAGAGTGCCCCAAAGTTTCTTCCGGAGAGTCAAGACGAAAACGTGTGCCAACCCCTATGCATAAGGTCACAAGGTCACAGAACCCGCAAGTTGATCACCAAAACATACATCAAGTAGATCATGTGAATATCCCATTGTCACCACAGATAAGCACATGCAAGACATACATCAAGTGTTCTCAAATCCTTAAAGACTCAATCCGATAAGATAACTTCTGAGGGAAAACTCAATCCATTACGAGAATGTAGAGGGGGAGAAACATCATAAGATCCAACTATAATAGCAAAGCTCACGGTACATCAAGATCGTGCCAAATCAAGAACACGAGAGAGAGAGAGATCAAACATATAGCTACTAGTACATACCCTCAGCCTCGAGGGTGAACTACTCCCTCCTCATCATGGAGAGCACCGAGATGATGAAGATGGTCACCGGTGATGATTCCCCCCTCTAGCAGGGTGCCGGAATAGGGCCCCGATTGGCTTTTGGTGGCTACAGAGGCTTGCAGTGGTGGAACTCCTGATCTAGGTCTATTTCTAGGGGTTTTGGTATTTATAGGAATTATTGGCGTTGAGAACAAGTCTAGAGGGTCCAGGAGGAGCCCACAAGGTCGGAGGGCGCGCCCTAAGGGGTGGGGGTGCCCTCCACCCTTGTGGAGTCCTTGTGGCTCTTCTATCCCAACTCTTTTACATCAGGGGCTTCTTCTGGTCCATAAAAAATCACCGTAAATTTCCAAGTTAATTGGACTCCGTTTGATATTCCTTTTCTGCAAAACTAAAAAAACAAGGAAAAACAGAAATTGGCACTGGGCTCTAGGTTAATAGGTTAGTCCCAAAAATCATATAAAATAGCATATAAATGCATATAAAACATCCAAGATTGATAATATAATAGCATGGAACAATAAAAAATTATAGATACGTTGGAGATGTATCATTCTCCCACTTGCACTAGAGTCAATAATCTAGTTCACATCATCATGTGATTAACACCCATAGTTCACATAGCCATGTGACCAATACCCAGAGATTTTACTAGAGTCAATAATCTAGTTCACATCGCCATGTGATTAACACCCAAAGAGTACTAAGGTGTGATCATGTTTTTCCTGTGAGAGAAGTTTAGTCAACGGGTCTGTCACATTCAGATCCGTATGTATTTTGCAAATTTCTATGTCTACAATGCTCTGCATGGAGCTACTCTAGATAATTGCTCCCACTTTCAATATGTATCCAGATTGAGACTCAAAGTCACGCGAATCGGTGTCAAAACTTGCATCGACGTAACTCTTTACGACGAACTCTTTATCACCTCCATAACTGAGAAATATTTCCTTAGTCCTCTTAGGTAACTAAGGTTATTTTTGACCGCTGTCTAGTGATCTACTCGTGGATCACTATTGTACCCCGTTGCCAAACTCATGGCAAGGTACACAATAGGTCTGGTACACAGTATGACATACTTTATAGAACCTATGACTGACGCATAGGGAATGACTTTCATTCTCTCTCTATCTTCTGCTATGGTTGGGCTTTGAGTCTTACTCAACTTCACACCTTACACTACAGGCTAGAACTCCTTTGACTGATCCATTTTGAACTCCTTCAAAATCTTGTCAAGGTATGTACTCATTGAAAATCTTATCAAGCATCTTGATCTATCTCTATAGATCTTGATGACCAATATGTAAGCAGCTTCATCGAGGTATTTCAAAGAAAAATTCTTATTCAAGTATCCTTTTATGCTATCCAGAAATTCTATATCATTTCCAATCAGCGATATCTCATCCACATATAATATCAGAAATGCTACAAAGCTCCTACTCACTTTCTTGTAAATATAGGATTCACCATAAGTCTTTATAAAACCATATGCTTTGATCACCTCGTCAAAGCGTATATTCCAACTCTGAGATGCTTGCACCAGTCCATAGATGGATCGCTGGAGCTTGCACACTTTTTTAGTACCTTTAGGATCAACAAAACCTTCTGGTTGCATAATATACAACTCTTCTTTAAGAAATCCATTTAAGGAAGGCAGTTTTGATGTCCATTTTCCAGATTTCATAATTATAAAACGCGGCAATTGCTAACATGATTCGGACTGACTTAAGCATCACTACGGGTGAGAAGGTCTCATCATAGTCAACCCCTTGAACTTGTTTGTCGCAGGAAACCACGGCCACCTATGGGACCAGGAGGTCCCTTGCTGGTTCGGCAGGGGGGTGACGCGTTGCACAAAGAGCAGACGAGTGTGGGACAGTGCGACAGAGATCACCGGGTAATTTACCCAGGTTCGGGCCGCCGCGAGGCATAAAACCCTACTCCTGGTTTGGTGGATTGATGGTGGAAAAGGTGGTGGTGGTGCGCAGTACACTTGCCCGATAGGGGTTGCCTCAGGCAGCAGCGACTACGCGCGTATGGGGGTGTGAGTTATCTAATCTTCCAACCCTTTCTATGGTTGCCATGGGCCTCCTTTTATAGATCAAGGGGTAACCACAGTGGCAAAGTAGTCATTACACACTGATAAGATAGCAAACAGTGCTATCATACCTAACTCTACAGGCTGACAGGGTGCATTAAATGCATGCCTTAATGTCACATTGTGGGTTGCCCGGCAAGGCTTGCCAGGCTATCTTGCCAGCTCCGCACCTGTTCTCTTGACACATTGCAGGACGGGTGTCATCGGCGGGTTTCTTTTGTAGGAAATGGCTGCCATGTGGCGAATGGCTGCCACTTAATCACTTTGCGGCTTGACATCGCACTGATTGACGATGTGGGTCGTGTTGGAGTGGTTGGTGAGGCGATTTTGCCTCCGTGAGCCCCGGTAGGTCCTGCCGGGGCGCCTCGGTTGTCTGCACCTTGGGGTGGCCTCGCCCCTTGCCGGGCTCGCCTGCCCGGCAAGCGAGGCTTTTTTTGACGATGTCCTACTTCCTTGTCTCGTTCTTGGTCCTTGTGATATGTATGTTGGTCCTTCGAATCTCTTGGTTTCTTGTATTCTGACTTGGGCTAGTGCTTCAACCTCGTTCCCGTGCCTGTGCACAGTCTGGGCAACAGACGCAGGGTTTGTTGCACTGACAGAAGCCCCCGGGCCTACTCCGAATACGCTGCCAAGCAACGTCGGGGTAGGGCCTAATAAGTGCACAGGCGAGGGTTGCGAAAGAGGCTGGTCTCTTGAAGTCTTCTTTGCTTCTTCACTAACCTTGATTCCGGGATGGTTTGTTCGTGTGTCGTGTAAAGCCAATAGTGATGGGCCGCTCCAGTAATGGCTCGTTAATGGCTTTAACACATGGGGTAGAAACGGCCAATTCACCCTTCCCACCAGCTCCTATCCTTGGCCACGTATGCTGCATGCATCACGCGGGGTAGGTAACGGAGGTGCATGGCACGGGAGAGCGTCATGGTGAGGGCCCGGTCATCTTGAATTGATGGAGGAGGGTGATGGTCGCATGTTGATGGAGCAACCCCTCCTCACCCTGCCCATAAAAGGGAGGGGCGGAGGAGGACGGAGTCATTCATCTTCGCCTTCCTCCTCTTCTTATTTTCTGCTTCCACTTGCGATGCTGTGGGAGAGGGCTTGGGGCCAGCCCCCGGGCTCCATCTTGAAGCCTTCCCTGGATATTAAAGGGGGACTCGGGCGGTGCGGCGAAGTTATAGCTTTACAGAACACTAATGGACAGGAGGTAGAACTTATCTACTTGCCTCACCGAGGACCGCAGTGCCGGGTAATCTTCTCAAATCTTTGTCGATGCCAAGTTCGGGGAAGGAACCTGCAACTTCGTGTAGATGAGAATGAATGCAGGATGCGATCCTATCTATATGCATATGCAAATGCTCATGAAGTGCTTATGCAGTGATCTTTGAATGCTTATGCATGCATGCAATCTCGGTCGGGGCCCCCCACAGCGCTTCTTTATTTTCTCTTGCACAGGGTCATCGCCCCGGCTTTGTACACGGGGTTACATGCAGCTAAGGCAAGGCCTGTACAAAAGGGTGGCTGCCGGGCAGGGCCCAACAGCTGTGCCTTACGGGTAGAACTTGCGGAGATGCTCAATATTCCATGAGTTTTGCAACTGAGTGCCATCTCCGGTCTCCAGACGGACTGCGCCAGCTTTGGTGACTCGTACTACCCGGTAAGGGCCTTCCCACTTCGGTGACAACTTGTGTGTATCCTTAGCGGACTGAACGCGCCTAAGGAGAAGGTCACCTTCCTCAAAACACCAGGCATGAGCCCTGCGGCTATGATAGCGATGCATGGCTTGCTGGTAGCGTGCGGCACGCGTAGCAGCCTGGAGACGGTTCTCCTCGAGTAGCACAGCGTCGTCACGCCGATGCTGATCTTGCGCTATTTCATCATAGGCAAGCACTCGAGGTGACCCGTAAATGAGTTCCATGAGGATAACTGCTTCTGCCCCGTATACCAGGGAGAAGGGAATCTGCCCAGTAGCTCCATTTGGTGTCATTCTGAGAGACCAGGGAACTATCCGCAGCTCCTCGATCCACCGCCTGTCGTGCTTCTGCTGCGTATCAAAAGTTCTTGTCTTGAGTCCACGTAGCACTTCAGCGTTCGCCCTCTCAGCTTGTCCATTGCTCCGGTGGTGTGTCACAGAGGCGAATGAGATCTTGCATATGAGGGCATGAACATATTGCATGAAGGCGTGGCTCGTGAACTGGGTGTCGTTGTCGAGGATGATCCTTGCCGAAACTCCAAAACGGCACACCAATTCTTTCATGAGCTTGATAGCTAACTGAGCAGCTACCTTTCTCACGGCAGTCACTTCCGACCACTTTGTAAACTTGTCGATGGCAATGAATAAGAATTGAAAGCCCCCGATTGCTCGGGGGAAGGGGCCGAGGATATCAAGCCCCCAGACCGAAAATGGCCATGATAGAGGGATTTTTTGAAGAGCTTGGGCAGGCAGGTGTGTTTTCTTGGAATGGAATTGACATGATTCACATGTCGTGTCATGACTAGCTCGACCGCATCTTGGAGGGTTATGGGCCAATAGAATCCTTACCGGAATGATTTCCCGACTAATGCCCTTGATCCAATGTGGGAGCCACACATTCCTCTGTGAATCTCAGCCAGCGGTTCCTTTCCTTCTTCTCGACAGACACACCTCAATTTCACACCGTTGGGCCTCCTTCTGTACAGAGTGTCACCGTCAAACTGATACATACTGGCCCTCTGAGCTACTCTCTGAGCTTCATCTTGGTCGCCAGAAAGCTCTCTGGTTTTGAGAAAGTGGACAATGTGCCTTGCTCAAGTGGGAGCCTAGGGCTTAGCAACAAGGACTATCGGCACCTCCTTTGCTGTGGGAGCACCAGCCTTGTTCATGGGGTCCATAGGCCCGGCTGGAGGGGGTGGTCCGGAATGCGGTGAGGAGTTGTTTCTCGCAGGGAATCTTCCTGGAGCGGACGACTCTACCGGTAGAGGCTTTCCGGTGTCCAACTTTTTCCTCTTCGGGGCCATTGTTATTGGGGATACGGAGGGTCGAGTGAGATGGAGAACAAAAGTTCCTGGTTCCACAGGAAGCTTCTGCGCAACACACTTTGACAGATGATCAGCTATGCTGTTTTCCGCACGGGGTACGTGCGCTGTTTGTAATCCGTCAAAGCACTCCTCCAATCTCCTCACTTCCTCGATGTATGCCTCCATCAATGGACTTTGATAATCCTTGTTGACTTATCTCACCACAAGCTGTGAATCTCCTCGAATGGTCAGCTTCTTAATTCCCAATTTGGCTGCAATACTGAGCCTGGCAAGCAGCCCTTCATACTCAGTTGTATTGTTGGTTGCTTCTTCCCAGGAAAAATGCATTTGGACAGCGTAGTTCAAGTGCTCCCCAGAGGGGGCGACAAGAAGTACGCCAACTCCTGCACCTTGTAGGGAAAAAGCACCATCAAAATACATAATCCATTCTTGGGGCGATTCCTTGCCGGGGATAACCGTCTCTATCACCTCCTCATCAGGGATTGGCATCCATTCTGCAATAAACTCGGCCAATGCCCTGCTCTGAATAGTTGATGTGCTCTCAAACTTCAAACCAAAGCTGGATAACTCCAAATCCCACTCCACTGTTCTGCCGGTAGCCTCAGGGTTTCGGAGTATCCTTTGCAACGGAAAACGAGTAACAACTGTGATCTCATGGGCTTGGAAGTAGCGGCGAAGTTTCCTTGAGGCCATGATGAGACCGAAGATCAACTTCTGCACGCCAGAGTACCTCGGCCTAGCCCCCTGTAACAAGGAGCTGATGAAGTACACTAGGTGTTGCACCACTTTCTTCCTTGCCGCGTCCTTGGGGTTGCTCTTTTGGTCGTGCTCATCGCTGTCCTGATCCTTCTCTGACTCTGCCAATCTCTGCTCACTTTCTGCCTCATCCACTTCTCTCTGTGCTACCAAGGCCGCACTGACCGCTTGGTTGGTCGCTGCCAAGTATAGGAACAACGGCTCCTGGGGTTTGGGAGCAACCAAGGTAGGTGTCGGCGTCCTGGGAACGTGGGTCCCCAGACTTGCCTGCTTGCAGCCCACGGTGTGGCTCCACCAGCGGCCCTGTACGGCCCATCTTCACCAGCAAACACTCAAGACCCTCGTGAGGGGCCAAGCCTTGCGAGGCGGACGATGCAAGACCTCCTCGGGGGTGGCCTCACCAGGCTGGCTCGCGAGGGGCGAAGAGATCAAGGCAAGGGGCACCTCGCGAGGTTCCTGTGATGCAAGCCATGACAACCAAGGCCAGGCGGGCACCATGCAGGTGCCAGCGTGCGCAGTGTCCTCGTTTCCTCTTTGGTGCTAAAGAGGCATGCGCACGCATGCAGTCCCAAGGCATCAAGCAAAGGTTTCCATATCGGTGCAACGAGACCAAGACCAGCAGGACGACAGGATGGAGGTCACCGTGGAGCCTAGGAAGGCGTCACGACCAGAGCCTTTGGCAGGCGAAGACCATCTTTTGTCAGGATAGCTTGTCCTAGCTGTCCCCCTTCAAATTGGCCGTTGTGGGATCCCTTCCCACCTAATATTTGGGAAGAGGACCCATGCCTCTATATATAGGACTAGCCACCACCGTAGGGAGAGAGGATCTGGGACCAGATCCATTCCACCAAGGCCACCACACTCACCAAGCACAAGAACACCTCTCCTCAGGAGGCTGTTCTTCCCTTGTAACTGTTCATCCTCAGCCCAAGAGGCAATCCAGCACACCACACTGTAGTAGGGTATTACACCACATCGGTGGCCCGAACCAGTATAAATCTTGTGTCCCTTTGTCCTCTGAGTTCGAGGTGCTAAGCCTAGAGATTGCGGCGAGGGCGTGGATTAGAGGGAGGAGAGATCTTTGTGCGCACCCCAGTGTTCGAACCTCAAGGGTTTTGCCAGAACCCGAAATCCGACATTTGACACGCTGGGTAGGGGTGCGCTGAAGCTTCCCTTCCGATGATCCGCGTCCCATCGCTCCACCACATCCATGTCGGACGCGCGCCGAGCGCCGGGCCGCCCTCGCCGCCCGTGTCGCTCAAACAGCCCCTGTCGGTGGGCCTCCCCGTCGTTCTCTGTCTCCTGTTGCCAACGCCGCTACCGACCCGGCAACAAACGAGCAGCAGGCGTCATCACTACACCTTTCCTTGCGGCGGAACGGCCACACCGCCACACCGTCGCTGACTCTGGCCGGCTCATCGCTCACGCTCGCCGCACCCACAGACGCGCAGGCTGTGCTTCTCATGGCACGCGAGCTCCTGTGTTACCGCTCGGTCGACGACCTCTACGAGGACTGGTTGGACCGCATCACCGAGCTCGTCAGTGCCGCTGGGGGCTCCCCTGCGCCATCCCTCTCGCTGCCTCACCCACCTCCAGTCGCGGGTGATGTAGCTCACAGAGCGCCTCTGCCGCCTCTGCATCAAGATGGCGCCCTCGTGCCGAGGCATGCAGCTCACGTAGCACCACCACCTCCTCTGCGTCTAGACGGTGTCCTCGCCCCAAGACACGCGGTCCCGCGGCGTGATCCATTGCGCCGTGTGCCCGTGCACGAAGAAGGAAGCTGCCAGGAGGTTCCCCGGCCGCAAGAAAACGCCCCAGCGCTCTCGGCGCCATGACAAGACTACGTGCCGCCTGTGGCGGCGGTGCACGGGCATCAAGGGCAGGCTCCGCCCCTACAGAGGAACCCCGTGGCCACCGCGGGCTGCCGCGCACTTGTTCCCGAGCTGCATAGCGTCGTCTGGCCAGGCAAGTTCAAGTCAGACCTGTCTCCTCGCTACGATGGCACCCCCAACCCCGCAGAGTTCCTGCAACTTTACGAGCTAAGCATTGATGCCGCCAATGGTGATGAGAAGGTCATGGCGAACTGGTTTCGCATGGCTCTCAAGGATGGCGCTCGCTCGTGGCTCCTGAACCTACCTCCAGGCTTGATCTCCTCCTGGGGTGAGATGCGCGACCGCTTCGTCACCAACTTCCAGGGCACTCACGACCGCCATCAGGCCGCGGGTGACCTGCGCCGCATCAAGCAACAGCCGGGAGAGACCCTGCAGAAGTACATCCAGCGCTTCAACAGCGTGCGTCTGAAGATCCCCAAGGTGACGGACGAGGCCATCATCTTAGCGTTTTCCGATGGCGTCCGTGACATCAATATGAAAGAAGAGCTCTCCATCCATGAGGAGCTATGCACGACTCTGGAGCTGTTCAACATAGCAACCAAGTGCACAAGAGCTGAGGAGGGGCGTCTCTCCCTTCGCGAGCTCCCTGCTACAGATCCAGAGGAGAAGAAGGCCAAGGTCAAGGACGTGAACTTCAAGGGAGTGGCTGTACTCGCGGCAGAGCCAGACACAAAGCGCGTCCGGGACCTCCGCGAGTCATCCAAGGGAAGCCGTACGTTCTGCGTCTTCCACAACGTGCGCAGCCACAACACCAATGATTGTCAAGAGCTCAGAGCCATTTGAGATGGACGCTTCGGTCGACGCCCCGAGCGCAACGACCAGGGCTAAGGCCGAGGAAGTGGACAAGACGGAGGACATTGGGACGACCGCGGCCCCCTCCAGGAGTGGCGTGACCAGCCTCGCGAGGACCGCTGGTAGGACTAGCCTCGTGAGGGCGCCTGGAGGGACCAGACTCGCGAGGACTGTCCTCAGGGAAATCCTAGTCTCCCTCGGCTGCACCACCAAGGAGGAACGACGACCACCATTAGGACGAGGGGGCTGGGGGCTTCCAAGAGCTGCGCGCCATCGCTTGCATCTTGGGTGGTGCTCAGGCCCCGGCTTCCTAGCACATCTTCAAGGAGTTATCTCGCGAGGTGAATGCAGCCCTTCCCAAGCTCGAGGCCACGTGCCCGCTTAGATGGTCCAAGTATGCCATCACCTTCAGCTCGGCGGACTAGCTCAAATGCGCGGCGACCGCCGGCGTCCTCCCGATACTTTGTTCACTTGTCATCGGCAATCTCCAAGTCACCAAGACCCTCATCGACGGCGGTGCAGGGCTCAGTGTCCTGTCCGTCGAGACGTTCGACAGCCTCCAAGTGCCATACGATCAGCTTCAGCCTACCAGGCCTTTCTCTGGAGTGACAGACGGCTCCACTACCCCGATAGGGCAAGTTTGTCTTCGTGTCACCGTTGGTTAGCGCGACAACTACCACACTGAACTCGTCGACTTCGACATCGCCCACATCCGTCTGCCGTACAACGCCATCCTCAGGTACCCAGCATTAGCCAAATTCATGGCAATCACCCACCATGGCTACAACGTCCTCAAGATACCAGGAAGCGGCGGAATCATCACAGTCCCCTGCGAAGAAAGAGATGCGATGTGCTCCCTCGAGCACGCCTTCCAAGCCGCAGCAATCGAAGACCCCGACAGCAAGGGCGCGTACCCTCCGGAGGCCACCCCCAAGAAGAAGAAGAAGAAGCTACTCCGCACAGGGCCTCAGGGGAGTGGCGCCTCTAGCGGTGCCACCTCAGGACTGGTTCCTACACCTGGGGCGCCTCCCTCCCTCGCATAGGAAGGCGCGCCCGGTGTCGGTGTCAAAACCGGCAGATCTCGGGTAGGGGTGCCTGAACTGTGCGCCTAGGATTGATGGTAACAGGAGACAGGGGACACAATGTTTACCCAGGTTCGGGCCCTCTCTATGGAGGTAATACCTACGTCCTACTTGATTGATATTGATGAATATGGGTGTTACAAGAGTTGATCTACCATGAGATCATAATGGCTAAACCCTGGGAGTCTAACCTGTATGACTATGGTAATGAATTTCCTTTCCGGACTAACCCCTCCGGTTTATATAGACACCGGGGGGATCTAGGGTTTACATAGAGTCGGTTACATAGGAAGCAATCTTCATAGTCGGTCGCCCAGCTTGCCATCCACGCCAAGGAGAGTCCAATCCGGACTCAGGTACAGTCATCGGCCTTCATGTCTTCACAACCCATCAGTCCGGCCCAATGGATAAGAGGCCGGATGCCTGAGGACTCCTTAGTCCAGGACTCCCTCAGTAGCCCCCGAACCAGTCTTCAATAGCGAGGTGTTCGGCACACAAATTGTCTTCAGCATTGCAAGGGGGGTTCCTCCTTTAATGATCTCCAAGTGATGTATTCGGCCATTGATTCCATGTTACTCCCCTCGGCTTCTGAGTGTTAAATAACTTTGCCTCCCATGTGTCAAGCAAAGGCGGAAGGTCAGGGTAGTTTTGCAGGTAACACCTCGCCCATGCAAGGGAGAGCGCCTGTTAAAGAGATCGGCTCCTAGATCCATTCGACACCATACAGAGGAAATCCCTGGAAACTGCTTGGGAGAAACCATTCCAGCATGGCTAGCGTCCCCAGCTCCTCCATCCATTCCAGCCTAGAGAAAGGCCAGTGGGAGAGGTGTTCAGTGTCCCACAGTCAATTGATGGAGCTGCAGACACAGGGATTTCCTCCCCCGCAGATCTAGTTCCTGTTCGAGCGGGGCTAGATTCCTTCAACGGTGAGATTCAGGCAGAGGACTTCCCCAATCCATCTGGGGGAGAGCGAGTATGTTTCTCCCCTACATGCTAAGGGGCGTTGGATTTCCCATTCATCCGTTCCTCCGAGGTCTTCTAGAATACTATGGCCTCCTGTTGCACAACTTCACCCATGCCTCCATTCTGCACATCGCGGGTTACATCGCTTTATGTGAATTATTCCTGGGTATCGAGGCTCATTTTGAGCTATGGAGGAAGTTGTTCTGTCTTGTCCCGCATAATCACGAGGGGTCAATATTTGAAGTTGGCGGAGCCGAAGTATGGCGCATCGCTGATACCGGATATCTGTCTGGTACACCAAGGAAGGCATCTGAAGAATGGCCTTCCCGACCCAGTTCAAAAGGGTCTTCCTGAATTTGCCAGCGTTCCGCTGAAGAAACTCCATAGTTGACGTCCTCAGAGTCTTGAAGAGGAGGACAGCACAGAAGTTCGCCAGCTTATGAGCAAGATAAAGGCGCTCGCTTAGTCCGGACTTACAATGATCGAGGTAATGGCGATCTCCATAGTGTGCGGGGTTCAGCCACTACAGTACAGAGGGCTGCCCATGTGGCATTATAATGCAGAGGATGACGCCTCCCGTTATGGCCGGAAGGGTCCGGATACCCCCGCCGCTCTGGCCAAAATATTGGTCGAGCTTTTTAAAGGGGAAGAAGAGGAGTTTCTTCGCATTAAGCACAAAGATGGATATTCTATGTACAATCCTCCTAGTTGGGTAAGCTTCGATCCTTCGATTCTACTCATTCCCCTTCCGGATTACTTTTGATAAATTTCAAGTATGTTTGTTATGGCAGCACTGGTGGAAGGTCACCGAAGGACTCATAGTCCTGCCCCACAGCCGGAGACCCACAACCGGGAACTAGATCCTGGGTTTGAAGAGGATCTGGATATATTCTTGGTACTCGTGGGGGGAGTGTTCTACCAGACAAGCTATGACGGCACAGAAGTGACCATCACTGCAGACTATCCTGGCCTTCTTCCTGCATCTCATGTAAATAATTAAGAAACACCTTCTCTAAGAGAGTGCTCTTATTTCGTCTCACCCATCGCACTATATCATGCTTCACAGGGGAGACGTTCGGTGATTTCGAAGAGATCGGCTCCCGTGCCGGACAATCCTTCCAAGAGGAAAGCAAATGAAGACACAGTCGTGCTTTAATCGAAGAGGTATGAATTTGCCAACCTGCCCCTGAGCAATCACGTCCAACCATGACCTTCTTGTTTTCCATTTGCCAGGAGGAAAGCGCGTCAGACTATATCCGGGGGTCCGAGCGGTTGTACTTCCCACAGCCAGGATTCAAATCCTGTCGTGAAGACGGGGGCTGGTGCAGGGGCGACGCCGAACTGTCCTCTAGCCGAGGACTCGGATGATGTATCCGTCACCAATTCGGAAGTGGAGAGTGCTATGAATCATCGGCACTGCCGGGCCATTTTACAAGATCCTGGATTTTTAGAAGAGTCGTTTAACACCTTCGACGCAGCCGATGCATACATCCAGGCTGCTCGAGATGGGATTAGCAGGGCTGCAAAGCAACATTTGAAAGATGTGCAGGTAAATTTGCTTTGTCTGACTATGATAACCATATGCCAGTAGCCCCCGAGACTTAAAGGAGTTGAAACAACTGATTTAAGGATCAATGTACAACCAGGTGCTTATGGAGAAGAATACCCAGTTGGCTCAGGAACTAGAAAAGTGTCAGCGCCAGCTGCTTGCTGCTAACGCTGAACTGGAGAAATACAAGGCATCTCCAGGTAATATTTTCCTCCATCGAAAATTCATAAGGCTACACCAATAGTGTGAATCTGGATTTTGATCTTTGTGTTGGGTCATTTAGACCAAGTACGAGAGCAGCTGGACGCTGCTCGAACCGAAGAACACGGAGCCAAAAAGCTACTAGAAGCGGGCGAGCGTGTATTGACAAAGGTCATTGAAGAGAAAAAGAAACTCCAGGATTCGAACATCAACCTAGGCTAAGAACTGAAAGATGTGTGAGTGCAGCTAGCTGACTCTGTGAAGGAGAACAAGAAGCTCCAAGGCGGCATATTCAGTATGTGGCCGCTTTTATCTTATAACAGTTTGGGGGTAGCGGTAGCTGATATAGCTGTAATTGCAGGTGTGTTGACGAACCGCCCCGAAGAGGAGGTGTCCGGATCATCAAATGATCTTCTGCAAGAGCTGTCGCAGTTGCACGAGCAAGCTCGGCAGGCTATGCGGAGTGTAGCCAAGGCTTTATGGCCATCCGACTCCCCTCCTGGAAGCATGGAGAAGCTGGTAGAGCTATTCAAGGGAGCGCAGTGGCGCATCCGGCTGTGGAAGATATCTGCCTACCGAGAGGGTGCGCGAGAGGCCTGGGCCATGGTGAAGACGCGCTATAGCAAGCTGGATCCTAATGACATGGCTCGTGTCGGGCTGGTAGGGCCGAATGGGGAAGAAATTCCCGTTAGTATAGTGTATGACCAAGTAGAGGTGGCCGCCAAATATTCCCAACAGGATTGTAAGTTAGACTGCCTGTTGGAAGGTGTAGAGTAAGAGGTGTTCGAGTCCAAATGACTGTGTACTTTCCTCATCTAGCTGAATTGTATATCATTTGTCATGGCAGACATTTTCGCTTCAACCTCCGGACTCTAAGGTGCGGAGTGTTTCCGAATACCATCGCGGCCGAATAGGCCGGGGTATGCTTGGAAAACTAGGCGTAGGGGTCATAGTTGCTTGAACAGACAAGTTGTATCCGGCTAGCTATGTTATATTACATTGATATCGTAAGAAACATATTCTAGAGAGAATAGATCCGTTAAGGGTTCCTTTCCCTGGGTGTGCATGCATTTAATGTACATGTCCGAATTGTGATGCGAGCACCACAGTTTGTATAACTTCTAGGGGTGCACAATGGAGTGAGTTTAGAAAACATCTTTAATTCAACGGCCGAATATTCCCTTAAGAATGCTAGCTTTCGGCTTCACCCAGTCTGAGGTACACATCCGGATGACCCGGCAGTAACAATCACAGAGGTGCTCCCTTTATGACTAGCCGAACAAACGGGAACGTAGGGCATAAGCACAGGAGCCAGGCAACCCAGCTTGGCCAAAACTTAAGTCATATCGATGCATATAGTGGCGAAGAAAAGGTACATATGGAAAAGCTCACATGTAAGGAGCTTAATGCTCAAGGAATGACAAGAACTTCTGTCCGAGAAGGCCCCAGGTACAAGTAACACACATGTTTAAAGATGTATGTGTCGATGTTGTGCGGTCTAGCCGTACAGAAGCTTTAAAGCAAGAAAGAAGAAAATAATCGAAAAAGAGAGAAAAAATAATGGAAGTTACACGAGAGGAGGAGACGGACACGAGGTTTGGTGCTAGGCATAGAATCTTCGGAGTCTGGCCGCGTTCCAGGGGTTCAGCTCGAGGCGATTGTCTGATGCATCACGTAGACGGTACGCCCCTCCGGTGAGGACTTCGTCAATTATGAAGGGACCCTCCCATTTGGGCTTGAGTTTTTCCTTTTTCTTCTCCGGCAGGCGTAGAACGAGTTCGCCAACGTTGTAAGTCTTGGCCTATACTTCTCTGCTTTGATATCTTCGAGCCTGTTGTTGGTAAAATGCTGAACGGGCTTTTGCGACATCATGTTCCTCCTCCAGGGAATCTAGGCCATCCTACCGATCAAGCTCGGCTTCTCTCTCTTCATACATACGCACTCGAGGTGAGTCATGAATAATATCACAGGGCAATACGGCCTCTGCGCCATACACCATGAAGAAAGGTGTGTATCCGGTAGTGCGGTTGGGTGTGGTCCGCAGCCCCCAGAGTACAGAGTCGAGCTCCTCAACCCAGTGCTTGTCTGATTCCTTCAAGGACCGCACTAGTTTGGGCTTGATGCCGCTCATAATGAGACCGTTGGCTCGTTCGACTTGACCGTTGGTTTGTGGGTGGTAGACGGAGGCGTAATCGAGTTTAATACCGAGATTAGTACACCAAGTTTTTACCTTGTGGCTGTGAAACCGGAGCCGTTGTTAGTGATGATCCTGTGTGGGACACCATAACAGTGTACAACACCGGATATGAAGTCTATCACCGGGCCGGATTCGGCCGTTCTGACCGGCTTAGCCACTATCCACTTAGTGAATTTGTCCACCATAACCAGTAGATATTTTTTCTTATGGCTTCCCCCATTTAAGGGGTCCAACCATATCGAGTCCCCAAACCGCAAAAGGCCAAGTGATGGGGATTGTTTGTAAGGCGGTGGGGGGCATATGGCTTTGATTGGCAAAGAGTTGGCATCCGATGCAACGTTGGACAAGGTCCTGTGCATCTGCTCGGGCCATCGGCCAATAAAACCCCGTACGGAAGGCCTTGCTAACAAGGGCCCGAGCTGCGGCGTGGTGACCGCCGAGTCCGGCATGGATTTCAGTCAAGAGCTGTCGCCCCTCTTCCTCGGATATACATCGTTGAAGGACTCTGGTGGCGCTTTTCTTGTAGAGCTCTCCATCATGAACCTTGTAGGCTTTTGAATGTCAGACAATGCAGCGGGCCTCATTCTGGTCCTCAGGAAGCTCTTTCCTGTTGAGGTAGGCCAGGAAGGGTTTGGTCCATGGGGTAATGACGGCCATGATGAGATGCACCGATGGTGTTATTTCGATAGCTGAGCCCCCGACTACGTCGGTGTTTCCGGGATCTTGGATTATGTTTGATTGCGGACTTGTATTGCCATTTTCCCCTGCCACACCACGGATGTCTTAAAGAGCCTTTCCAGGAAAATATCGGGTTGGATGGATTCGCGCTTAGCGCCGATACGAGCAAGAATGTCTGCCACCTGATTACTTTCTCAAGCCACGTGATGGAACTCGAGTCCTTCAAAACGGTCCAACATTTTGATGACTGTGTTACGATACGCTCCCATCTTCAGATCTTTAGCGTTGAAATCTCCGTTTATTTGAGATATTGCAAGGTTCGAGACCCTGCGTACTTCTAGGCGTTGTATGCCCATGGAGACAGCCATCCGGAGGCCATGTAATAAGGCCTCGTATTTGGCTGCATTATTGGAGTCTGTGTACAGTATTTGGAGAACGTACTGGACAATTTCTCCCATAGGGGACGTAAGAACGACCCCCGCTCCTAACCCTATCAGCATTTTGGAGCCGTCGAAGTACATGACCTAATTGGAGTATGTGTCGTACTCTTTAGGGAGTTCGGCCTCTGTCCATTCGGTGACGAAGTCGGCCAGTACTTGGGACTTGATAGATCGATGTGGTTTATATGTAATGTCAAATGGGAGGAGTTCAATGGCCCATTTAGCCATCCAGCCTGTAGCATTGCGGTTGTTTATGATGTCATTAAGTGGTACTTCAGAGGCCACCGTGATCGAACACTCCTGGAAGTAGTGACGGAGCTCTCGGGATGCCATGAAGGCCGCATATGCTATTTTTTGATAATGAGGGTACCGGGATTTGCATGGTGTAAGGACAGTAGATACATAGTATACTGGCTTCTGAAGTGGGAATTTATGTTCGTCCTGTTCTCGTTCGACGACGAGTATGGCGCTCACCACCTGGTCTGTTGCCGATATGTATAATAACATCGGTTCGCCGGCGTTTGGTGCGGCCAGTATTGGATTGCTCGCAAGAAGGGTTTTTATTTCCTCCAATCCGGCTGTTGCCGCGTCCGTCCACTCGAAGTGGTCGGTTCGCCTTAGGAGGCGATAGAGTGGTCGTGCCTTTTCTCCCAATCTGGAGATAAAGCGGCTTAGAGCTGCTATGCAGCCCGCAAGCTTTTGAACTTGTTTAAGATCCGTTGGCTTAGCAAGTTGTGACAGAGCTCGGATTTTGGTTGGGTTTGCTTCGATTCCTCTATTGGAGACGATGAAGCCCAGTAGATTTCCAACGGGGACGCTGAAGACACACTTTTCCGGTTTGAGCTTAATGTCATATGCCCGAAGGTTGTCGAATGTAAGAAGTAAGTCGTCTATTAGTGTTTCGACGTGCCCGGTTTTGATGACGACATCATCGATGTAAGCTTCTACTGTTTTGCCGATCTGTTTCTCCAGGCATGTTTGAATCTTGTGTTGGTACGTGGTGCCGGCATTCTTGAGCCCAAAGGGCATGCTGTTGAAGCAGAATGGCCCATATGGGGTGATAAATGTTGTTGCGGCTTGATCGGACTCCTTCATTTTGATTTAATGGTATCCGGAATATGCATCGAGGAAACACAGTGAGCCGTGTCCTGCGGTGGCGTCGATGATTTGATCAATGCGGGGGAGGGGGAAGGGACCCTTAGGGCAAGCCTTATTGAGGTCCTTGAAATCGATGCATAGGTGCCAGGATTTGTCCTTCTTTGGTACCATCACCAGGTTTGCCAGCCAGTCCGGGTGTTTGATTTCTCTAATCAATCCGGCCTCGATGAGTTTGGCCAGCTCTTCCCCCATTGCTTGCCGCTTAGGTTCGGAAAAGCGCCGTCGTGATTGCTTGACCGGTTTGAACCCCTTTAATATGTTGAGGCTATGTTCGGCCAGCTCACGTGGGATCCCTGGCATATCTGAAGGGTGCCAGGCGAATATGTCCCAGTTTTCGCGCAGCAATTCTTGTAGTGCCGTGTCAACTGTTGGGTTCAGTTGAGCTCCGATAGATGCTGTCTTCTTGGGGTCCGTTGGGTGGACCTGGAATTTGACTATTTCTTCTGCTGGTTTAAAGGATGTGGATTTAGGATGTTTGTCAAGGATTACGTCGTCCCTGTCCACCGTGGAGCGTAGTGCAGTTAATTCGTCGGCTGCGAAGGCTTTGGATAGCTCCTCTAGGGCCAGGGATGCGGTTTTGTTTTCAGCACGGAGTGCTATGTCCGGATCACTGGTGAGAGTGATTATACCGTTTGGTCCGGGCATCTTGAGCTTCATATACCCGTAATGGGGTATGGCCTGAAAGCGTGTAAAAGCATCCCGCCCCAACAGGGCGTGATATCCGCTCCTGAAAGGGGCCACTTGGAAAGTTATTTCTTCGGACCGATAGTTCTCCGGCGTGCCGAATACTACGTCAAGTGTGATTTTGCCCGCGCACCGCGCCTCCTGACTGGGAATAATTCCTCAGAAGGTTGTGTTACTTTGTGTGGTGTGGCTCCTATCTATTTCCATTTTATGGAGTGTGTCCTCATAAATGAGGTTTAGTCCGCTGCCGCCATCCATGAGGACCTTGGTAAGTCGAAACCCGTCCACGATGGGACTGAGGACTAATGCAGCAGGCGCTCGTACTATTCTGTACTTTGGTTCATCACCGGAGCTGAATGTTATAGCCGTGTTGTTCCAGGGGTTTATCGCAGCAATTTGGCATACTTCAGCTAGCTCGCGGAGCGCCCTTTTGCACTTGTTATTTGAAGCGAATGTCTCAAAGACCGTCAACACTCTTGAGTTATCGTCCCCTAGGGGATGCCGTTCTGAGTCGTCCTTGATAAGGATATCCTCGCCGCTCTTGGCTACATGTCATAGTATCCAACATTCTCTAAGGCTGTGGGTTGCCACGGTATCTGTTGTTGTATGTATTTTGCATGGGCCATCGAGCCACCCGGTCAGAACGGTGTCGTGCCGCATAGCGGTTTTGTGTTTCTTGACTGTTGGACTGGGCATCCCGCGAGGGTGCGCCGTTTTCGCCTGTAGGGGAAGTTGAGTTGGGACTGACAGTTCCCAGTGAGCTTCCTGAGCTTTCCAAGTGCTCTCCATCACGCAGTATTTTTGTACGATGGTAGCCAAGTCAGTGAATTTCTGTATGCGGTGGCGATTGATGGCGTTGAGGATTCCTTCATCCGTGCAATTGTTGCAGAACGCTGATATTGTGTCCTTGTCACGGCAATCTTTTACCTTGTCCTTGGCAAGGAGGAATCTGGCCCAGAAGTGGTGGACTGTTTCCTGAGACTGATGTTTTATGCTGACGAGAGTGTCTAGATCCGAGTGGGTGGGTGGAATTAAATCCGAACCCCGACCCGACCGTTTATCCAGAGTCTGATGATCTTTGGGCTTAACAGTCCGGGTTCTGGAATATTTTCTGATTGTTTAGGAACGTCGTCCGATGCTATGTTCGGAGGGCTGGTCGCATCCTTTCGCGGGTGGGTGTCCGGCTTTTCCTGATCGGTGATCCGGACATAGTCTGTCTTCAGTATAGAAGAAGACTCACCATCCTGCTCCATGACTACCGCAATCTGGTGGGTGACCGGTAGGGTCTTGATTTCTCCTTGATCGGTTTTAAGCCCGATCCGATCGTAGTCTGTGGCTATTCCCAAAGCGGCGATGCGATCTAGGAGTTCGTTCAAAGACGAAAGCTCTGTCGGATCCATCTGCTTGGAGTGCTCGAAATTGAGGCGAAGGGGGTTTTCGATGGCCCGAGAGGTCATCGTCGGCTCGACGGCCGAACGGGCGATCATAGTAAATCCGCCCAACCGGAGGGTTTGGCCCGGGGACAGAGCTCCTCCAGAGGTAATGTTGTCTTTAAGGACAACGCGAGCCATCGAGCCTTTTGTCGACGGCACAATGGAACTCTCAATGAAAGCACAAATGTCGGTGTCAAAACCAGCGGATCTCGGGTAGGGGGTCCTGAACTGTGCGTCTAGGATCGATGGTAACAGGAGACAAGGGACACAATGTTTACCAAGGTTCGGGCCCTCTCTATGGAGGTAATACCCTACATCCTGCTTGATTGATATTGATGAATATGGGTGTTACAAGAGTTGATCTACCACGAGATTGTAATGGCTAAACCCTAGGAGTCTAACCTGTATGACTATGGTAATGAATGTCCTTTCCGGACTAACCCCTCCGGTTTATATAGACACTGGGAGGGGGATCTAGGGTTTACATAGAGTCGGTTACATAGGAAGGAATCTTCATAATCGGTCGCCCAGCTTGCCATCCACGCCAAGGAGAGTCCAATCCGGACTCAGGTACAGTCTTCGGCCTTCATGTCTTCACAACCCATCAGTCCGGCCCAATGGATAACAGGCCGGACGCCCGAGGACCCCTAAGTCCAGGACTCCCTCACCCGGCGCCCTCCTCGGGCAAGGCTCGGGGGCTCTCTTCTAGAGGGCCTTAGACCTGGCCAACATCACGAGGGAGGCGCTGGGGCACCACGTGGAGGCGTACTTTGCAACACGTTTCCCTCAGGAGGGCACCGGGCGAGGAGCACCCAACGCTCAGGAGTTCATCGTCAAGACCACTCAGGAGCTTCAGGAAGCAAGGGCGATACGCGGCGACCGCCGCCCACCTGGTGTAGCTCCCCACCCAGGCGAGGGTGGTGAGCTGCGCGTCTGCATCGACATCCCAGGGCTCAATAGGGCCGCATCTCAGGAGCGCTTCTGGCCTTCGGGTGCTGGCTGGTGTGAGGGTCCACCTCACAGCTACGTGCGCATGCCGTTTGGCCTGCCGAGCATGGCAGTTGCCTTCCAGCGCAATCTACGGAGCATCCTGGCAACCCAGGAGGCTAGGCATCATGCGGTCCTGGCGGAAATGGAGACAGTCCTCAGGAGGCCACCTGAGCCCCAGAGCCTCCCGAGGCTCAGGGTCTCGACGGCTCGTGAGGAGCGACTTCTTTAGCATGCACCTTCAGCTACCCCAACGCTCCTTCAATAACAAAACCAGGTGACATTTTCCAAGTTCATTCAGCTGGGAGCGCCCCCCCCCCCCCGAGCTGCATTATTCCCAGGTCGCGTGGGCCTGTCCCTGTGGTGTGTATCCTCTTGCATCTTTAGCTTACCCTGTTGGGGGCGCCCCTCGGGCTGCATCATCCCCAGGCCACTCGGGTCCGACCCAGTGGCATGTATCATTATTGCATTTACCTAAGTTAGTTTGCTTTCCATGCATAAGCTATCTATGGTCATTACCTGTTTGATTGCCACCTACCACGAGAGCCATTCACCCCGGCACGATGCTTGTGCTTGGGTCCGTCCCTGCAACGCTGACAAATCTGAGCGGTCGAGCTCTGGCTCGCGGCATGCCCGCACACGTCACCTCACCAGATCGTCGGTGCCTTCACCTTCTTGCGGAGCGACCAGCGGCAGACCGACAATCATAGTGGCAATTTGTGTCCCTCCTCGCGCTAACCTGCAGGAACCTCCTAAGGACAACAGCGGGCGGTACCGCAAGCTCCCTCTTCTCCCATGCAATTTGCTTGCGCGTTAAAAGGGGGGCTCCTGAGAATCGCGACTCAGGAGCTCTTACTGGCTCTCCAGCCCTCACCCCCTGGCCTTAACCACGGCACCGCGACTTGGCATACCAGCGGCGGCTGAGCTCGCTCGAGGGTAGGGACCTGAGGATGTAGAGCACATCGAAGATCGCGGAGAAGAGGGGAATGCTTGCACGGGCCTAACCTGGCTACACTACGGCCGTCGGCACACGAATCTGGCACATTACGAGGAAAAAACTCCGGGTTACCAAGATAAGTTTCGCACCTGGGTCGGCCGAGCGCTACGACATAAGATTCTCACCTTTCGCTGCCCTGCTGCGGCGACATCGCCTCCCTTTCCCATCCTTAGGTAGCTGCTTGCGTGCTAAAGGGGACCTCTTGAGCATTGCGCCTCAGGAGCTCTTACTAGACCTTGGGCCGCTCACCTCTTGGCCTTGACCACGGCATCGCGACCTGGCATACCAGTGACGGCTGTAGCCTGCCTGGGGACCGGGACCTGTCGGCGTAGAGCATGAAGCTGCCGCGGGGTTGGAAAGGGGAGGCCGAGCCGAAGTAGGACATGCGTTCACAAATTTTCATAATAAGGACAATATCAACAAAATACATTACAGACCCTTTACATGCCCCCACGGGGTCCGCCTTGATTCCTCATAGCAAACAAAAGAAGGCAGTTTTTAGGGGCCCTATCTACACGCGCCAAACGTCGCCGACGCCATCATCAACAGTGGGCCACGGGAGGCCGGCGCCAACCCCATCCAGATCAGCGACGGCGGCGGCCGGATGCTACTATGACGGGAGAAGGAAGAGATGGGTGACGGGGGCTCCGCTCCCCTCTTCCCATTTATAGCCAAGGGGAGGCCAACCGCCGGCCTCCATGATCTAAGGTAATAATGATCTTTTTCTGCATGCAGCAAGGACTCCTCAAGTCGGGAAATTGCCGAGGCAGCATGGGGAAGCAGAGACGCCCACGACCAATCAACCGCCATGCGTCAACCGAGGCCGTAGGCTGTTAGGGCCCGCAGCGCTCCGCACTTGCCCCTTGGCTTCGCCTCGGAGCCAAGCCCGAGCGCGCCTTGGGCCCGGGGGCTACTGTCGGCGTCCTGGTAACGGGGCTCCCCAGACTTGCCTGCCTGCGGCCCACTGCGTGGCTCCACCAGCGGCCCTGTGCGGCCCATCTTCACCAGCAAACACTCAAGACACTCGCGAGGCAGATGACGCAAGACCTCCTTGGGGCACTACAAAAAAAGACACATCCGTGACATTTTGGGCCAAACGAAATTTTTTCTGTCATACATATGACACTTCTATGACGATAATTGTGACAAAACCCGGTATCATCATAGATGTGGTGGGCTCCTACTTCTATGACAAAAAATCATGACAGAAAATGGGCTTTTCGTCCTGGGCGGGCCGGAGATGCAGCTGCATGACATTCTTTGGGCTGTCCATGACGGAAAAAAACATGGTAGAAGCGAGGGGGAGGAAAATTTTGAGGAGTTCCCGGTTACGGTGGGAGGTCGGGGGCCGAGCGATGCGCGTTTCTCTCGTACACGTATGCGCGTGTGTGCGAGGCGTTGGCTCTAACTGAACCCGAGCGAGGCGTTGGGCTCTAACTGAACCCGAGTGATTGCACTGCAGGCTACACGATACTGAACCCGAGCGGTCGATCGATGGCTGTTAACTGAACCCGATCGAGCAATTCCTTCGCTACTGCTGCTAACTGAAGCCGATCGATGCTGCCTCTTGATGAACATTGAGCGTTGTTGGGGGGGTTGGATGAATAGTTCCCGGTGGGGGGGTGGATGAACAGGACCCCGTGGTAGTAGAGGTCGTTGCCTCTGGATGAACAGGACCCCGTGGTGTGGAGGGCTGGATGAACAGTAGACGGTGGAGGGGTGCCCGTGGAGGGGTGGTTGAACAGGACCCCATGGTGTGGAGGGCTGGATGAATAGTAGACGGTGGATGGGTGGTTGAACAATAGCCGGTGGAGTAGCGCGCGGTGGAGGCTGGATGAACAGGAGCCCGTGGAGGCTGGAGGAGGTCGACGGTAGCCTGTGGAGGCTGGAGGAGCTCGACGGTGGAGATGAACAGTATCCCGTGGAGTCCCGTTTTGCAGTACGCCACACCCCTCCCGATGAACAGGACCCCCATTTCGACCGTAGGAGGTCCGTTTCGTCCGTTTTGCGGTACGCCACACCCCTCCCGATCAGCAGGACCCCTGTTTCGACCGTAGGAGGTCCATTTCCTCCGTTTTGCGATACGCCACACCCCTCCCGATCAACAGGACCCCTGTTTCGACCGTAGGAGGTCTGTTTCCTCCGTTTTGCGGTATGCAAGACCCCTCCCGATGAACAGGATCCCGTTTCGAACGTGGCCGGTCGAACACAAGGTCATTTCCTCCATTCTATGGTACGCCAGGCCTCGTTTCCATCGCCTATTCCGTCCAAGCCCTCCCGATGAACACGGCCACGCATTCCGTTCCGACCCAGCCGGTTGGCTCCCACGCGTTCCGTTGCCTCCCGATGAACACGACGCATTCCATTGCCTCACCGTGAACACGACGCATTCCGTTGCCTCCCCATGAACACGACGCATTCCGTTGCCTCCCCATGAACATGACGCGTTCCATTGCCTCCCCATGAACACGACGACGATGATGTTTCTCCGTTCCGCCCCAGCCATGTACACGAGCCCTGGCCGTACGTATGAGCGAGTATGCATTCGAGACCCCGCCCGTATGTACACATATGTGGCCGTATTTTCTTTCTTGCACCCTGGCCGTTGTACGTACGTGTACATGCTACGTGCGCGCCTCTACTACGACACGTGCGCGCCTCTACTACGACACGTGCGCGCCTCTACATCGACCAGTATGTACGTACACGTTCGCGACCAGAATGACAACGCTACGTACGCTTCCACCAGGTGGGTCCCGACTGTTAGGCACTTCCTTGCATGCGAAGATGTAGCTGGTGGGTCCCAGCAGTCAGGGGGGCAAATCATTTTGTTTTTTTGCCCGGACGCATTTCCTTGCATGTGAAGGTGTAGCTGGTGGGTCCCAGCAGTCAGGGGGACACATTTTTTTCATGAAATACGGTGGCCCGTCTGGTGGGTCCCCGCTGTCAGGTGGCGGAATAATTATTTTGCACGTAATAAGTTGGCACTTCCTTGCTGCGGCCGTGGACCCAGCTGTCAGCCTCTCCACGTACAGTCCACGTCTAATGGAAGTCGTTCCTTGACCACGTTGATCATGCTGCGCCGAGAGCACCAGGGCGGTGGACGAAGGGGAGGCCTAGGAAGGGGACGACGCGGAGCCAGGGAAGACGCGACAGTGGATGCCCACATGTAGAGGAGTACGAGGGTTCACTGGTTCGCTGCGGTGTGAGGCTACCGTCGCCGCAGAATAACAGGGGGTGTGGGTGAGTAGAGGGATGGCCTGGCCAGCGGTGGGAGTAGTTGGGGGCGGTGAGGCCTCCGCCGCATCGCAGCCGGCCACGGGAGGCAGGAGCACGAGGCACGACCGGCGCTGGTTTGGGCGGCTGGAGCAAGAAGACCAGAGGTTGAAGAAGCACTACGGCCATTGGATGGACATCGTACGGTCACTAGAGCTAGAATCGTACATATTGACTAAGTTGACAAAGCCCCCCGTCCCCGTCAACTTAGTAGGCCCACAAGTCAGCCTGCCACTATACTGGGTCCCAGCTAACAGGGGGAGTATTCATTTTTTTTTGTGCGTAATAAGGAGGCACTTCCTTGCGTGCGAAGATATAGCTGGTGGGTCCGAGCTGTCAGCGGCGGTAACGTTTTTTTCATGAAATAAAGAGGCCCTTTCGGTGGGTCCCTGATGTCAGGTGGAGGAATCATTATTTTGCACGTAATAAGGAGGCATTTCCTTGGGTGCGGCTGTGGACCCAGCTGTTGGCCTCTCCACATACAGTCCACTTCAGATGCATGTCGGTCGTTGACCACGTTGACCAGGCCGCGCCGAGAGCACCAGGGCGGTGGACGACGGCGAGGCCTAGGAAGGGAACGACACGGAGGCAGGGAAGACTCGGCAGTTGTTTCCCACCTGGAGGGGAGTACGACTGTACGAGGGTTTATTGGTTCGTCTGCCGTCGCCGGAGAATAACAGCAGGTGTGGGTGAGTAGAGGGATGGCTAGGCCGGTAGCACAGCCGGCCGCGGGGAGGAGGGAGCAGGCAGTCCCATCGGCGCTTGTTTGAGCGACTGGAGCAGGAAGATCAGAGATTGAAGAAGCACGACGGCCGTTCGATGGACATCCAACAGTCACTGCTTGTGCGTCAACCTTTTTTTAGGAAAGCCTCAAATCTGTGGAAAATAGCATACAACCCATTCGCCATTATTTCTAATAATTTACAGCCCATTTGCTAATTCTTAAGGTTTTTTTGGAGCCCATATTCTTTTTGTTAGCATTACAGCCCATATTGTGGCCACGGTTCAAAAAATATACGAAATTTTGCATATTTCGGTGCGGTCCGAACTGTTTTTGATCCTGAAATTTTGACTCACATTCAAACTGATTTTAAAAATAAATGTATATCAATATAAAATCCAACAAATTCTCCTCGCATAAAAATTAATGTAATTTAAAATCTCGAAATGAAAAAAAAAAGATATTTGAAACTAATTGTCAGTTTGATGTGTTTTAAAAATGTACAACCCATTTCTCATTACTGATGGGCCATTTTCTCGGCCAGCCGAATGAAAGCTCTCCTCGTCTTGAAAGATTTGCAGCCCAACAGGCCTGACAAAGCGACTTACTTGGCAAATCACAAAAAAACTGGGCTGTGGTCATGGACCCAGCTGTCAGCCTCTCCACGTACAGTACTCTTCCGATGGAAGTCGTTCCTTGACCACATTGACCACGCCGCGCGGAGAGCACCACGGCGGTGAACGACGGCGAGGCCTAGGAAGGGGACGACGCGGAGCCGGGGAAAATGCGGCAGTGGAAGCCCGCATGGAGAGGAGTACGAGGGTTCACTTGTTCGGCTGCGGTGTGAGGCTGCCGTCGCCGCAGGGCCTGGCCAGCGGTGGGAATAGTAGGGGGCGGTGAGGCCTTCGCGACAGCACAGCCGGCCACGGGAGGCAGGAGCATGCGGCACGACCGACGCTGCTTTGGGAGGCTGGAGCAAGAAGACCAGAGGTTGAAGAAGCACTACGGCCGTTTGATGGACATCGTACGGTCACTGGAGCTAGAATCGTTCATATTGACTAAGTTTACAAAGCCCTCCGTCCCCATCAACTTAGTAGGCCCACAAGTCAGCCTCCCACAATGGTGCGTCCCAGCTAGCAGGGGGGTATTCATTTTTTTGTGCGTAATAAGGAGGCACTTCCTTGCCTGCGAAGATATAGCTGGTGGGCCCGACATGTCAGCGGGGGGAACGTTTTTTTCGCGAAAAGAGGCCCTTCCGGTGGGTCCCAGCTGCCAGGTGGAGGAATCATTATTTTGCGCATACAGTCCATGGCCGATGGTTGTCGTTCGTTGACCATGTTGACCAGGCCGCACCGAGAGCACCATGGCAGTGGACGACGGCGAGGCCTAGGAAGGGAACGACACGGAGCCGGGGAAGACTCAGCAATGGTTGCCCACACAGTGGGGAGTACGAGGGTTTACTGGTCCGGCTGCCGTCACCGGAAAATAACAAGAGGTGTGGGTGAGTAGAGGAATGGCCTGACCAGCAATGAAGTAGGGTGGGGTGGTGCGGCCTGTACGGCAGCACAGCCGGCCATGGGAGGCGGGAGCAGGCAGCCCCACCGGAGCTGGTTTGGGCGGCTGGAGCAATAAGATCAGACATTGAAGAAGCAGCACGGCCGTTGGATTAACATCCCACGGTCACTGCTGCTAGAATCGTTTGTGGATGAAGTTGACAAAGCCAAAGTACACGTCAACCTAGTAGACCCACAAGTCAGCCTCCAAATTTGTCCCAAATAGCATACAACCCGAAATTTCTAGCCAGATTCAAATTAATTTTAAATCGAAATATACCTTAATTTAAATTCAATGAAATTTTACCCGCACAAAAACAATGAAATTTAAAATATCAAAATCCGAAAGAAAACATTATTTTGGAACTAATTGCTTGTTTGCTGTATTTTTTCATTTTATAGCCCATTTATTATTACTTATAGCCCATTTCTTATTAGTAATAGCCCATTTTCTGGGCAAAATGCATCTCTCCTCGTCTTGAAAGATTTCCAGCCCAGCAAGGCGTAGAAAAGCAAGTAGGCCTACGTTGGTTATTCTGCAAAAATCAAAATAGCTGGCTAGCCATTTTCAGAAAGGAAAAAAACAAACTGGGATGGTCATGTGCTAAACATATGAAATAAAAGCTTGGGCTAGACGGGCCACGGGTCCCGCACAACCCAGTTGATACCCTTCTCCATCCCCAAAAAACAAAATTACTGCGCGCGCTATTCGGTCCCTACTGTCATCCTCACCATGTATAGTCATCTCCTTATTCCTCTCGGTTGTTGACCATGTTGACAACACCGGAGGGCGGCACCGCAACGAGCGAACCAAGGCGGAGGACGATCGTGAGGCCTCGGACGGGAACGAACAGGAGCCGGGGAAGATCACAGCCAGCCATGGGAGGCGGGAGCAGGCGGTCCCACCGGCACTGGTTTGGCTTTGGCGGCTCAAGGAAGAAGAGACTGAAGAAATGCGATAGATGTTGAATGTCAATCCAACGGAGAAGGTTGGCACAATCGTTTGTTGACTAAGCGGACACCAAGTAGCATACTTTTTTATATATAGAAAGAAAATCAAAGACTTGGGAAGGCGTACAAAACAAGCTAGTGTACCAGTAAAGAGACGTTGCCGAGTTTTAGAAAAAAGAAAGACGTGCTCCTATAGCTGGTTCAAATCCAAACCTAGACTATGACTATATATGGTGCTATGCTACTCTGCAAGTAATGAAACTAACATATCCAACGTTCGCTTCTCCTCGTCTCTACTTACTCTGCCTAGCATCAGAAGCTCTGGCCGCAGCAACCATGTCCACTGGCTGCTCATCCACCTGCTCTTCAGCAGGCAACAACCATATATGCGCCAAGTCGCCACCCGTACCATCGCCTGTGGGTCTCATCACACCCCCGCTGGCACGCGCACCGCAGCCGATTGCTCATCACAACCCGCTGCCGTTGGTGTGGTGCAACTGCTGCAAATCACGCAGAGTCATCCGTCGCGTCTCAACCACAATCCGCAACCCTGGCCAAGTCTTCTACAAATGCCCGAATCATGGGGTAATAATATGTTTAAGTATTGTTCTGCTGCTTTCAGTTGCTGATTTTTTAATAGTTTGGTTGATGATCTTCCAATTTGATTCGTGCAGAAAAGGGAAGATTCGTGTGATTTGTATTTCGGGGAAGTTACTGATGTGGGGGAATGCAACTACGCTGATTATTTGGTTAGCCGAGGAATCCCAATACCAGTAGGTTGGGGTGTTGGACAAGTAACTGAAGGAACGGCAGAAGAGGAAGATGCAGAGCAGAAGGTTAAAGATGCAGTTCCTCTGATCATGGCCAAGGAACAGCTGCTAAACAGCCTTGACAACAATGAGGAGATGAAAGAGCTTGTGAAGATAATGGGAAAAATCGATATGCTCTGTAGGATGATTGTCTCTTTATTTGCAGTGTATGTAGCACTCGTGATGTATTCAGTGGCTACGACATGAGCACTTTGCTAAAACTAGTAATGAATGAAACCTGTGTAGCAGGCTGGGCATAGTGTTGTGAACATCTAATGATTTCTATTAACAGAAATCAGGGGGTATCCCCTTTTGCTCATATAAATAAATAAATAGCAGAGGCCCTGTCGGGTCAGCTTTGTTCTCATTCGAAGACGCCGAGCAAATTGTAGTGCAACAGCAAACTATGTCATCAAATTCAAGTTTCACAACCAAATATGAGTACAACTAAACAACAATGTCATCATGTTTTAGTTGTCATACAATCAGCATACATAACAAGTGATGTTCTCACAGCAAAATACTAAACAACATGTTCATCAGGTTTCAGTTGTCATAGCAAACACAATTTCACATAGTAGATAAAAAACGTCTTCTGACAGGCAAATATGACAAAAGCAATGTAATCATCATCCGCAGCAGTAGCGTCAACATCTTCGCCATGTGTATCAGTCTGAATCGTAATTCCCCACGGTGTCATCTTCTTCTTCGTCCTCAACGTCCTCAAACGTTGGCTTCTTCTTGATCAACTCTTGTATGTCCACATCACGTCAGGCAATCTTTTCGCTGGCGTCATTGACGTGATGGTTCTCAAAGATATTAGGAACATCTGTGTTATCTTGTACATCAAGAGTAGTTTAAGCATCATCTTGTTGTGCAACTTCATTAAACGAATTCCTCTGCACAAACCGTTGCAATACTCTCCAGTCATCGCTATGTGCAAATGTGTCTTTCAAGAAAAATATCTGTGTTGCTTGATTTGCCAAAATAAAAGGCTTGTTGATCTGGTACGCCGCCTTGACATTGATGTATTTGAAATAATCATCAGCTCTAGGTTTTGCGATCCTGGAAAACAGGTTATACAAACGACAGCACAAAAGAACCGCACACTGATGATCCTCGAAACTGGAGATATACTGCAACTGAACAATGACTGTTATGTTAGCATACATTTCAGTTGTCTCTTTGTCATATGTATCCGTGCTCATGATGGCACTGTTTTGTGTCTTCCTGCCTTCGTCTCATGCAAGGGTGTTGTAGCGCACATCTCCAACAACACAAGATTCATAATGTCTTACCCAAGTATCAGGACCCATTGCTAGTGAGTAAAGGGCATCATCAACTGCCTGCCCATCCTCCCGCATCTTCTTAACCTATGGTTAGAAAATAGACAAGCTGATCGTCTTATGTACTCAATATATTAAAAAACTAACAGTGCACTTCAAAAGCTTACATGGTTCTTGAACCATTTCGCAAATCCTGCCATAACCAATTTGTCAATGTTTCTTGGATTTTGCGGCAGTAACTCCTCTTTTTAGATGCCACACAACATAGTGATCGCGTCAAACATCTAAATATATAAGAATGTGCTGCAAGTTTAGTAGATTACGATGTATAAGCTGCAGTACTGCACTTACTTGATATAAGGTAGTATCTCAGGACAGTTATTCAACACATACCAAACCATTTTGTCCAAATCTTTAGGTTTGTCCTCTTATCGACTCTTCCCTGTAACTCGAACAGAATAATCGAAAACATTGTGCCCGGGATTGTCTTCACCCACCTCTTTGCTAAGCTGATCAGCTATTTCAATGTATTTTGAGCAGAATGTCAACGCTTCTGTAGCAATGTAGGCCTCTGCAATGGAACCCTCGGGTCTAGCTCTGTTCCTAACATAGCCCTTGAAAGTGCCTAGCCGCCTTTCAATAGGGTACATCCAGCCATACTGTACTGGACCTCTAAGTAGTGCCTCATCAGGTAGATGAATAGCCAAATGCACCATCACATCAAAGAAGGCTAGAGGATATATCTTCTCAAGGTCGCATATGATAGTTCGTATGTTGTCTCTAAGACGCTCCAAAGCATCTATCCTAATATTCCTATTGCAGAGTTCCCTGAAGAATTGTCCCAACTCTGCAACTGCTTTGTGTAAGTTAGGGCGGCCCAATCCTCTAAGGATAACAGGTAAAACCATTTGAAGTAGGACGTGGCGGTCATGAGTTTTCAACCCTTGTACCTTGTTTCCATCTGCACTGACTCTCCTTTCAGGGTTGGAAGCAAATCCATGTGGGAATCTCACACGTGACAGGACCTCGCAGAATTCTTTTCTTTTTACCTTGTCCAAGACGTACA
The DNA here is from genome assembly GCF_003073215.2 of Triticum urartu. Lineage (NCBI taxonomy): Eukaryota > Viridiplantae > Streptophyta > Magnoliopsida > Poales > Poaceae > Triticum > Triticum urartu. Next base: position 272,769,470 of record NC_053022.1, read on the forward strand.
CAGCTGGTGCCATATCCCGTGGTTTACCTTCATCTTGCACCTGCAAATCCTTTCTGATACCCAGGTGTGTCAAATCAATCCTAGATTTTAAGGTATCTTTTTTCTTGCCTTCAATATTAAGAAGTGTGCCGATAATGATGTCACATATATTTTTCTCGATGTGCATCACATCAAGATTATGCCGCAGATCCAAATCTTTCCAATACTCCAAGTCCCACAAAGTGGACCTGCGGGTAAACAATAATCTCTCTTCTACCCCGCCACACTTCCTTTTCCCGCTACCATTACCAGGATGGTTTCCTGGTGTAATATGCCTGACCTTCTCTAATTCCACTTGCAACTCATCGGCGGTGAGCCTCTTTGGCGCATCACGGTTTCCATGCTTTGCATTGAACACATCTCTTTGGTATTTTCTAGGATGCGGCTTGTCCTTGACAAGGAAACGGTGGCGTCCAATGTAACAGATATTGCTAAGTATTGCGTATGACAACGGATTCCTGTCACAGCGAACACATGCATTGTAACCATGTGTCATTCGCCCTGACATAGTGCCCAAAGCCGGATAATCATGGATGCACCAAATTATAACAGCACACAGAAAGAAATCAGCTGGTGGGCTGCTATATAGGTCTCGAGTGAGAACACCCTTCCATAGCTGTTGAAGTTCCTCCACAAGAGGCTCCATGAACAAATCAAAATCCTTTGCAGGACTTTTTGGACCTGGGATGAGCAAGGCCATCATGTAGTTTGATTCTTTGGTGCAGACATTTGGAGGCATGTTGTAAGGGATAACAAGCACTGGCCACATGCTATATGTGGCGCTCTGGTGGCCAAATGGGTTAAATCCATGTGAAGCTAAGCCAAGTCTAATGTTTCTCGGGTCAGCAGCAAACTCTTTCTGTTTATCATTGAAGATTTTCCACTCACTACCATGAGATGGATGGCTCATTACATTCTGATCTCTGTACTCCTGGTTCCTAGAATGCCACAGTACATCCTCTCTTGTTTCAGCATCATGAAACAACCTCTGCAATCTTGGTGTAATTGGAAAATGTCTCAGAACATTATGAGGAATCCTCTTCACAGCATCGCCATCTTTCCATCTTGATGATTTGCATTTCGGGCATTCACTTAAGTTGGCATAATCCTTCCGGAACAGAACACAATTATTCTTACAAACATGGATCATATCATATCCAATTCCAACTGCACGGAGGAAATTCTTCATTTTACTGTAGGTGTGTGGCAGCTCAGACGCATCTCGGAAATATTTGCGGAAAGCAACCAACATCGCATCGAATGATTTGTTGGTCATCCACTCAGATGTCTTCACCTGAAGAAAGGTGGCCATAGTTGAGAATACTGACAACTTATTTCCTGGGGTGACAGCAACGTTGCATTGTTCCAACATGCGGGCCCACCGTTTTTCTTCTGTAGGTGAAAGTTCATGGAATGCACGAGCATTTTGTAGCATTGTTTCAATGTTGGTCAAACTCACTGGCTCCGCCACCACCACCTCCTCCTCCTCCTCTTCCACCTGAGCATCAGGCAGATCAAGATGGTGATCTGCTGCTTCCACGTAGTCAATAACATTGACGTTCACAACTTCACCATGATGAACCCACCTAGTATATGTGACCGACATCCCATACAAGTGTAGATGATTTTGCACAGTCGACTGGGGTCTTGTAACTGAATTCATACAACTGCTACATGGGCAGAGCACATATGATTTCGGACCACCGTACTCAGCTCTGATAAAGTTCATGAAGTTTTCAACCCCCTCAACATATGCAGCGGAGAATCTTCGAGCAGAAGTTATCCAAGTCCTGTCCATCTGTTAGACATACAAATTAGTTCTTCTACTAGATATTACAGGAAAAACATATATGCCTTTTTATGAAGTCCAGAAAAAAATACCTAGGTCGATGTCTAAAGCTATGGCAAGATATTTGGACAAGCAGATCTAAGTAACGAAATGTATGTAAAGCTAATTCAGCAAACAGATTTGAGTGCCAAATTATGGTAGGTTGTTTTAGCAGTCAATGAGGCCGAGCACACAGCCATCGAACTATCGAAGGCCATCACAGCTGCAAAGATCGAGTATAAAACAATGTAGAGCTATTTCACCTAACAGATTGGCTACTAGACCATGGCAATCTACGTCACAATAAATATATGGCAGGTTATTTTAGCAACTAATCAGCCTTGGCATGCCATCTCAGCTAAGCAGATTGAGTGTAGAACAGGGCAAGGAAGCTTCTTAAGCAGAGCATATTGACAGTAAACTACTTCGGCAAACAGTGAGATTAACAGCGTCTATCAGCTAATATTCAGCGCTACACAGACATGAACGGGGCCTCAGTCTAGAATGCGCGTACTGTGGGAGAAGCTGACCGCCGTGCGTCTCCACACGAACGTCGCCAGCGGTGGCGTCGCTGGCCGCCGTGCGCCTCCACAAGAACGTAGCCAGAGGTGGCGGCGCAGCTAGAGGACAGCAGTCTACGAGAGCGTACTATGGGAGCGAGAGGATCGCCGAACCGCGGTGCCGACATATCGGCGCGGCGGGGAGGGCGGCTTTGGCGGAGCGAATGGAGTGGAGGGGGACATGGGGGGAGGGGGGTTTGGGGAATATTATTGGCTAGTTGGCCGAAGGGCGGTTGAATTGGATTTGGGGGGAATTTTTGGGTGTGTGTGTGGGGGGGGGAGGATTTTCGCGCGGTGGGCGGGGGGAGTTTGGCGCATGGTTGGTTTCTCCAAGTGCAGTCCCACGTGTGAGTGAAGAGGCAAGCCGAAGCGCGTTCCGTTTGCGTGAGCCGTGTGCAGGACCGAACGTGTGGGGGGTGCAATGCGACCGCGACAGGAGTGATGTGAGTGTACCGCCTTTTTCCTTTTAAACTAGGTGCTTCGCCCCCTCAAAAAAATTGTTGCTTCGCGCGATCCATCGATACTACTACTGGTAATCCGGTAATCCCTACTAAAACGGCGCGGCCGGGTCTTTTCCCACGCGATATGCTGGGAGGTTGGCTTAGTTGGGTTTTTTAGGACGAGTAATGCTACACCTACGTAATCCCAGTTACGTAATTAACGTAATGTGAAACATGTGAGCTGTTGATTGTAGATTGGAGGGAGGGACGGGCCCACCACCATGAAAATCAGGGGAGGAGAGAGAGAGGCAATTTACGTTAACCCTTTCGTAGGTTCCCGTAGATGTAGAAAGATGTGAAATGCATGAATGTGTAGTGGACATACTATTGGAGTGCCTAAGATAATTTGTGTATGTATAAACCCTATGTGTTTATTTTACTTCGCATGTTAGATTTGTCTTGGTTCAATAAAAAGAAGAGTTGGTGATGATGGTGTGCCTGTCATCCTGCAATATAGGCCGTCCGATCTATATCTAACAGATAGGAAGGAAACTATGACAATGTACCTGCACTCCTCTCCACATTTGCAGATAAGGCTTTCCCTCGTTCATCCTTTTCTCCCACAAGATCTTGATCTTCCGTGCAACGCACGGGCATCTTGCTAGTACTACTACAATATGTATATTATTGTGAAAGTTCATATACACCGTCCGAGATTAATGAAAACACGGCAGATTTTCATTACATTTCAAACTTTTATAGGACTAGAAAATAAAAGAAACCCGACCCTAAACCTATTCTGCGGTGGCGACCGACGTCCTCCATCTGCGATCTCTATGTACGGGGGCGGGGTTCAAGACCCATGAAGTGAAGGTGCGGTCTCCGGCGAGGAAGAGTAGAACACGGGATACGGACCGGCCAGTTGGCACACCATGCCCTGCCGCCTACCATGCCCTACTCATCCTCGGAGGAGTCCCCGACCTCGGTAGTGCCGGACGTTGGACGGCGGCAAGTAGGACACGTGGCTGAACGGTGCTCCCGTCGTCGGCCGCCAGCGTGGCCACCGCTTGTGCAGTCGCGTCCGCGTCCGGCTACGCCTCTATTGCGTCGCGAGAGGCGACTTGAGCGAGGGCGGCGACCTCGAGCTTCATCCTCGAAGACAAGCTCGCCCGTAGAGCGTTCGCACTTGCGGTCATGGCGGATGTGGTGCCAGGTAGGAGGACGATGCGCTATGGTGTGGAGGTTAGCTGGGCGTTGCCGCTTTAAGTAGCGCATTCTAGTGAGGCCAAGCGTCCGGGTGCATCATTAAGTCGCCGGAGTTGGTTCCTCAGGCACCGAGCCTCTTAACGACGACATACGAACGGACGGCATGAATGCGGGCAGCTGGCGCCGGCTGGGAACGCACCGCGCGATGGCGCGAGGGATGAGGGTTTTGGTGTGCCAGGGTAGTCATCTGCGTTCATGGCAACGTTGGAGATGCCCTTTGCTCACATGCGATCCCCGCATGTCATTGAAAAAGCAAGACGACCCGGCATGGTCTCAGATCCAGAGGATGCAGTTGGCCGCACTACACCACTCCACGGATGCGTTGCGGTGCCCCGTACATCCTCGACGAGCCGGGTGTTGGGGTGTATTTGGATTGTGGCTAAAGTGCACCTTACCAAAATTTTGGTCATGACCCAAAGATTGGTCTTTGTTTGGATGGTTGCCATTTTTTTGGCATGCCAATGAACTCTAGCCAACTCTAGTTCATTTTTCTTGCAAATGTCGGTCAAATCATGGGCAACCAATACCTCAACCAAAGTTTTGGTCATGACCCAAAGATTGGTCTTTGTTTGGATGGTTGCCATTTCTTTGGCATGCCAATGAACTCTAGCCAACTCTAGTAAATATTTCTTGCCAATGTCGGCCAAATCATGGGCAACCAATACCTCAACCAAAATTTTGGCTACCCAATGCTTTGATGGGGCAACCTTGGGCACAAACCAAACATACCGTTGGTAATGCCACAGCACTAACGCCACCCTCAGCACACTGAAACCGACCGTGTCTAGCTACGATATGAGCGTGTCGCTCATCGCGGTCGCCGTGTCCAGAGGTGATGCTGGAGCTGCACCCCGTTGTTGGCCCCAACGACCCACATGAACGGTTGCCGGTGGCGAGGAGGTCGTGGGCCAGCTCCTCCATTGGACTAGTCTGGCCCACATGTCGGTTTCCCTATTTTCCCGGCCATATACGAGCGTTAGTGCTTCGCATTGCACATTAGGCCTTTCACTTTTGGAGATATGCCCTAGAGGCAATCATATATGATGATATTGCCTATGTGTTTATGAATAAAGATAGTCCTTGGACATTATCAATGATGTGTATCAGCAAGTACGTGACTTGTTTGTGGGACTATGCATTGTATGATGACTGTCCTAAAAGGTCCCTAGTCGAAAGGGCTGTGTGGACGCATAGCCAACTAGACTAGCATATGACACAGTCGATGGCTTGGTCTCACTAGCCATGGAGCATTGGATGCTAACCGGATAATATGGACTTGGAAGGATCTGGTCAGATTCGACGTAGTCAGATCCGAGTCGAGATAAGGTCCAAGTCGGACAGACCCAACTATGAGACGCAGCGATATGTCATCTGCGAGTCTCTAGTACAACATATGTTCTACGTCCTAAGACCTGAGCTGACGCATGTACTCGAGATGGTGACAGACTTGCTTTGGGCCGACCAAACGCTGCTCCGTAACTGGGTAGTTATAAAGGTAGGTTTTCGGGTTTGTCCAGAACCATGCTGCGAGACGTGGTCGAGCAATATGGGATTTGCCCCTCCGATCAGGAGAGATATACTCTGGGCCCCTCGTGTGATCCGACCAGGATAAGCATGGCCATGCGACAAGGATTATGAGATAATCCGGTTTGTGGTCGGCATCACTGGAACGAGAAAGAGGTCGGGCTAGCACAAGGATGACAGACTCGCCTTGAGCTCGACAACATATATCATGTGGCAAAAGGAATGGAAGTGTGATGTACAGGTTCGCTAACCAGCTTCATAGTCTGCTTGGTGTTCGGCATGCCTTGCTAGAGGCCGCTACCAACTGTGCAGTTCGGAGGTGATCCGAACTGCGACCAAGCCGACATGAACCTAAGGGGTCACGCGCTTAAGGGAAGGAACCTACGAGGTCGGATCCGAGGGCACTGGTCGGATGTGATCCGAACTGTATTCGGATTATGGCCGAGTAGACTTATGGGCTTTAGGGTCCGTGCGAGGCCCAAGTGTTGAGCCCGTGACAGACGCCTATATATATAGTGGAGGTGCTGCACACTCATGCGGTTGATCACTTCGGCGCTATCACTAGGGTTTGCATGTGTTGCGAATAGACACCTCCACTCGCCGCCGGTTGTGTGATCGGACCTAGCAGTCCGCCGCACGACATGCTTCCTACACGCGCAGATACCGTTACAGGCGGTGCACTTGCGCCGCTCTGGCGAACCTGTATGTGGGAACCGACCACTAGTTGTACGAGGGAGATCGGACGAGGAGGAGACGATCCACACGGACGCGCTGCCCCAACTCTTCTTCCACTGCACGGCACTGCGCGTCTAGTGGTAACGAACTGTGATCCATCTCCCATAGCATGTTCTTGGTTGTTCTGCACGTAGGAAATTTTAATTTGAAGTCGACGCACCCTACCATAGATCCCAACAGTGCTATCAGAGCCTCTGCTATAGGATTTGGATTCAGATCGTATGCATATTAGATATGTGGAGGCAATAGATGAGATCTGTTGTCATTGATAAGATTGGCTGTGTGCACGGTTGATGAGATCAACTGCACATGGGGATCGATGTGGCTATGTTTTCTGTTGATTGGGATCGATGAGGTCGTGACACAATCTACCCCTATTGGTCGGTTATCCGCCATCGGGGTTAACAGTGAAACGTAAATCCGAATCGGATTCGCGATGATCGATGAGATCGGTCAGATCAGAGAATTCGGCGTGACAGAGTTCAGATGTGATCTGTGATTTCCAAAAACGTCGGGCGCTGCCCCTTCGAACCCCGCCCGCTAACCGGCTAGCAGGTCCGCCGTGTGCGTAGCGCCTTGTATTTCGTACACGATCACTCAAACTGATAGAATACGATTCTATGCATAAATTTATTTTGCAGGGTTTGATGTGAATAGTATGGCTCATGTGTATGTGATGCATGTGTGTAAATTATACATGGCCTGCGTGTCATGTTTGGCAGCCGGCAAGAGCCAAAGTGCTGTCATTATATTGTATAATGACCTGCGTGTCGACTTGTGACTCTATGTAAAATTCATTACTAGTTGTAGTACTTGGATAATAGAGACCCCCTAATCCAGGACTCCCTCAGTAGCCCCTAAACCAGGCTTCAATGATGATGAGTCCGGCGCGCAGTGTTATCTTCAGCATTGCAAGGCGGGTTCCTCCACCGAATACACTACGGAAGAGTTTGAATACAAGGATAGTGTCCGACCCTGCAAAATAAGTTCCACATAACACCGTAGAGAGAATAATATTTCCACAAATCTGATCTGCTGACGTACCCCGTAATGTGACATCACACCACAGCCAGGTCTTTATTCGAATCGGTTTTCACAACCTATCTCGGTGTGTTTCACGAGGCAGTTTCCTTGGCACGTCTTGTCGAAGCAGAGATCATGTCCCCTTATTACAGGATTCCCATAAATACGGACGTGGGTAACCCAACCGCGCCATCAATTACGGCCCTTGGGGGATAAGCGAGTTTTACCAGGCTAGTGGGGGCGCATAGTTTAGTCCGCCCTTATAAAGGGATAAGGGTTCACCTTTTTCTACCCACGCCTTCTTCCTCCTTGCTCATCCATTCTTGTGCACTCAAGCTCCAAGGCCCAAGTCCACATCCTTCTCCTCAACTCTCTCCAAACATGTCCGGAGCGGGAGGCAAGTGGATGGTCTCCTCCATCACGGAGGGACACATCAAAAAACTATGTGGGGCCGGATACTTAGCCGCGGATATCGCGCACCAGCTGCCAGCCGCGGGGCAGATCGTCCCTACCCTGGAACCTCACGAAATGGTGGTTTTCCTCCCCCACTTCGTCCGTGGACTGGGGTCTCCCCTCCATCCATTCGTCCGCCGCCTTATGTTCTATTATGGACTGGACTTCCATGATCTGGCCCCGAATTTCATCCTCAACATCTCGGCGTTCATCGTCGTGTGCGAGGCTTTCCTCCGCATCCGGCCCCACTTCGGACTGTGGCTGAAGACCTTCAATATCAAGCCGAAGATAGTAGGCGGCCAACAAGCAGAATGTGGAGGAGCCATGGTGGGAAAAATGCCCAACGTTACGTGGCTCGAGGGCTCCTTCGTGGAGACCATAAAGGGGTGGCAATCGGGGTGGTTCTACATCACTGAGCCGCGCGACACCAACTGGGTGGCGGCCCCCGAGTTTCAATCCGGAATCCCCACGTGGCTCACTTCCTGGAAGCAGAAGGGCCTGTCCTGGGGTTCATCGGTGGAGCTGGACGGACTCCAGAAGTGTATCCGGAACATGATAAGCAAGAAACTTAAGCTTGTCAACATAGTCCAGGTCAGGCTCTTCCGCCGGATCCTCCCGTGTCAACAACAGGCTTTCAACTTATGGGAGTTCGACCCGGCCCAGCACCAGACTCTACGCAAGCTCTTCGACACGACGCGTAAGGACGTCTGGAAGGTGCTATTCAAGGGAGCCGAGGTCCCTCCTTCTCTTACCGAGGACCGCGGGCTAAGCGCGAAGCGCCCTGCGAATCCCGTAAGTTCTGTACATCTGGTAGGGTATTTATTTCCCATAGCTTAACCATGTGCGGGGTCTGAGCCCACATGCCTTTGACAGGACTGGGTGGAGACATCGGAGCAGATTAACTGTCCGATCCCTCTGCCCGAAGACCCTGCGGACGCTCTCCTGACGGAGATGTGGACTCCGACTCCTTATGAGGTGCCGGAGAAGACCAAGAAGAAGGCCAAGGGAATCCGAAAGAGTTCCCGGCGCCAGGTGGTATCGGACTCATCATCCGATAACTCCGAGAGGCACTCCTCCCATGAAAACGAGGAGGAGGAATGTGAAGACTCTCCCCATCCAGTCGGGGGGGACAAGAAAAGGAAGGCCGCCCCTACCGGGGTGGCCGAAGGGTCCAAGAAGGGAAGGACTCTCCTTCCGGACTGTTCCACCACCTCCGCCGATGGCAAAGACGAGTGGTTACTCAGGGCCAAGCCCCTGGCGAAGTCATAAGTATTTGGATACTAGAGTAACTCATAGCATACTTTTATTGCACTGCATCTCCTAACGTCGAATATGATCATGCAGTCCGCCCCGAGCCCGTATCGACGTATCCTCGTCGGACGGTTCCTTGGACTCGTCGGATATGGATAGTGATACACTTCCAACCGCCTCCTCTCCTCGCCCTACGGATGATGTCGAGGTACTATCTCAAGGGGCACTGAGCCGGGGGGAGACAGTCCCGGAGGCACCTCAAGGCGACCTTCCGGACTCCAGGCGCGAAGGGAGCAAGACTCCCAATGGCTCCAAGTTCGGCCCCCAGCCGAACGCCGTGCCGGAACCTCCAGTGGTTCCGGACTCCGGCAGGCGGCCCCCTTCCAAGAGGGGCAAGCCGCCCATTCCGGTGACCTCTGTCCATCCAGAGGCACCGGACAACCTGCTGGGAGCGCTTCGCGGCGCTTCCATCGATGAAGAGCACCGCACTATTATGAGTGCGGTGATCAAGAAGGTTCAGTCCGCCAAGAGCGGACTGACTGAAGCCTGTGCTAGCCTTCTAACATGCTTTGAGGTAAGTATTTAAAATATAGGAAAATATTACCGCATCGACAGTAGCCCCTGATGCTCTGTTTGGTGTTCACAAAGAAAAGCCGAATAGAGGATCAAATAATATCTACATGAGTCCAATATAAGTATGTATGTATGCGTATGCAGGCTTCGCTGCTGACCTCTGCCGCACTGACTGTGAAGGTCGCCGCACTGAAGCAGAACCTTGAGCGGTCCAAGGAAGAGCTCGGCCTTGCCAAGAGGCAGCTCGAGGAGAACAAAGGGAAGTAATACCTTATCTATATAAAAAAGAAAATGTGGTTGCGAAATGACAGGATCATCATGAATGTGCCAGGGGCCATGATCGAAGTGGCAACCCTGAAGCAAGCGTTGTCCGAGGCCAAAAATGAAGCGGCCAAGGAGCGCACCAAGCGGGATAAACAAGAGGCACGGGTGGGCGAGGTGCAGCAAGAGCTCCAGGCTCTCGTGAAGAAACACGAGACTTTGGAGCTTGACTCGAAGACGCGAGAGTACGAGCTTGCCGCGGCCCTCGAGAGCACAAAGCATGCCAAGGCTGAAGCCCAAAAGGCCCTCCAGGAAATTGAGGCGATGAGGAAAATAGTGGCGGGTAAGGCATTCAATATGCAAAGCAAGCATGTGAAAGTAAATTACTAGTTACTTACTCGAGTCCGGAGCTCTCCAGGAGCATTCGCAGATTTGCCCCGCAGCATGTCAGATGCTGCGAAGTATTACCAGGCCGAGGAGGGAAGCTCGACGGAGAAGTTGTTCTGGTCTCAGTATACTAGGACCGAACACCCGATGCCTATGAGTGATCAGCTAAAGCAACTGGTCGAGCTGCACAACGTGGCCGAACAGGCCATGAAGGGCCTTATAGTCCGGATGTGGCCTGGCGACTCCCTTCCCAACAGCTACTTCGGACTGGTGAGGCGGCTTCTGGATGCCTGCCCACGGCTGGAAGTCATCAAGCGGTCCATCTGTATCGAAGGTGCCCGCCGGGCTTTTGCCCATGCAAAGGTGCACTGGGCCAAGATGGACGCCGAGAAGCTGGTGAAGGAGGGGCCGCCGCAGGGCAAGGAGCATCGCCACCCCGAAATGTATTATGAGGGTGTCCTGAAGGGTGCCCGTCTTGTGGCGGACGAGTGTGCGAAGGATGTAATATTCGAATGAACTCGCTCGTGTGATCCTATATTATGAAAACTTGTTCATATGCGCTATGCAACGCTTGTTTGAATTTAAAATATTACCTTTCGTGCGGCTGTTTATCAAATCGGAGAGATGGCCAGTCGTCGGCTTCTGCCCCCATGCCACGAGTGCTGGGGTGTTCGGGATAAATCTGAGCACTCTTTTTCCCATTGTTGGGTCCTTCGAGGGAGGTGCTCAGCTGAACGAACAAGGCAATCAGACTATAATGCTTTATCACTCTCACTTAGCCCTAGAAGTCTACAATTTTAAATTTTGGCGAAGCCCCTAGTATTCGGAAGGCCGAATTCGGGGCGCTATACATGCCTAAGCCGGACAAAGCCGACTCCTCGCCCTAAGCAGCATAAGTCTTTAGGGACTCGAGACCTCTCGAACAGCGACCGACTCTCGCCTTATCATGACAGTCAGTTTTAGCTTTCTCTACTGAGGTTCTTAGCCCAGATGAACCGGGGCACAATCGCAGTAGTTCTCCCAGTGCTACCTTAGCCGATATAGCGGAACGTAAGGTACCAAAACATGGGATCCGGGCAAACCCAACTATTGACCCAAGACATGATTCAGAGCTGATGCATATAATGCTATAAGTTCGGGGTGCCGCACTGTCGAAAGTGTTCGGACTTCTCACTCCGTATTATGGGGTACGCTTAAGCCCCTGGTGTATTGGCCGTACCAGAGTGTACGGGTGTTGAATGTCATGAATGAACATATATATATATATATAAAAGAAAGAATAGAGAATGCGGTAATAGTCTAGTGCTATGCATTGTTTATTCAAAAAGGTGCGTCGAAGCAGAATGATACAAGTAGTGCGATAAGCAAAAAGTAGGACTATTTAACATGTCCCCTCCAAGGGAAACCTGAGGAATGGTATTTAAAGCGAGTATGTCACTCGTTATCAGAGACCACCTGGGAGTTCCGTGGTGCGATGTAGCTTTCTGCCTCCTTGGTTGTTGCATCGTGTGTCCGGAAATCGTACCACCGGACGGGGTTTCTAGAGATTAAAGTCCTGAAAGAGAGAAAAATAACAAAGCGGGAAGCCCCTAGTGCGGTTGAGCCGCGTCTTGGGGCATGCCGTAGTCGTGCCCCCCTCCCCACCTGTGCCCATGGTATTTTCAATGCGTAATTATGCATGCGTGGCACGGATTTCGTCGTTTGGCTGGTACTGGGGTTGGGGCCGCATTGCTATGCGAGCTTGGAACGTGCCAAGCGGTCTTGTTGCTGATTACTCCGGGCGCGCTTGAAGGTGTTCGAGTCTTTAATTGCCGAACTGGTGGATTGCCTTAAGAGGCTGCTTTGCGCTTCTGCTGTGAGGGCCGCAGTGTGCTCCTCCGTGCGGAGAGAGCGCTCTGTGTTTCCATTGACTGTGATGACCCCCCAAGGTCCTGGCATCTTGAGCTTGAAATGTGCATAGTGCGGTACCGCGTTGAATCTCGCAAATGCGGTTCGCTCGAGCAGTGCATGATAGCCGCTGCGAAACGAGACTATATCGAAGATTAACTCCTCGCTCCGGAAGTTATCCGGGGATCCGAAGACCACTTCCAGTGTGACTGAGCCTGTGCAATGGGCCTCTACACCTGGTATGACGCCTTTGAAGGTCATTTTTGTGGGTTTGATCCTTGAGGGGTCTATACCCATTTTGCGCACTGTGTCCTGATAAAGCAGGTTCAGGCTGCTGCTGCCGTCCATAAGGACTCGAGTGAGGTGAAATCCATCGTTGATTGGGTCTAGTACCAGTGCGGCGAATCTGCCATGACGGACACTAGTGGGATGGTCCCTGCGATCGAAGGTCATCGGACAGGAGGACCATGGGTTGAACTTTGGGGCGACTGGCTCCAACGCATATACATCCTTTAACGCACGCTTCCGCTCCCTCTTGGTGATGTCGGTTGCATATATTATGTTCACCGTCCGCACTTGTGGGAGGGAACCTCTTCTGCCCTCCAGTGTTCGGCTGCTGGGGCTCCTCCTCGTCAATGCTATATAGCCCCTTATCTTTGTTTTCGGCGTTTAACTTACTGACCTGCTTGAACACCCAGCATTCCCTGTTGGTGGGGTTGGCTGGCTTGTCGGGGGTGACATGTATTTGGCACGAGCGATCGAGTATACGGTCCAAACTGGACGGGCCCGGAGTGCTTCTTTTGAATGGCTTTTTCCGCTGACCTGGTTTAGAGCCTCTGAATCCGGCATTGACTGCCGTATCCTCGGTATTGTCGCTATTGACGCGGTGCTTATGTTTGTTGCGACGTGACCTGCCATTGCTATCCTTGGTATCTGAAGTACCATGGTTCTTTGATATGTTATTGCTGCGAGCCAGCCAGCTGTCTTCTCCCGCGCAAAAGAGGGTTATGACTGTCGTGAGGGCTGCCATAGATTTTGGTTTTTCCTGGCCAAGGTGTCGGGCGAGCCACTCGTCGCGGATGTTGTGCTTAAAAGCTGCTAGGGCCTCCGCATCCGGACAGTCGACGATTTGATTTTTCTTTGTCAGGAATCGTGTCCAGAATTGCCTGGCCAATTCCTCTGGCTGCTGAATTATGGGGCTCAAGTCATCGGCATCTGGTGGTCGCACATAAGTGCCGTGGAAGTTGTCGAGGAATGCGGCTTCCAGATCTTCCCAACAGCCAATGGATTCTGCTGGCAGGCTGTTGAGCCAATGCCGAGCAGGTCCTTTGAGCTTGAGTGGGAGGTATTTGATGGCGTGTACATCGTCACCGCGGGCCATGTGGATGTGCAGGAGGAAGTCCTCCATCCATAATGCATGATCTGTTGTGCCGTTGTATGATTCGATATTTACGGGTTTGAAACCCTCTGGGATTTGGTGATCCGTTACTTTGTCTATTAAGCATATGGGGTGTGCGGCGCCTCTGTAGTGGGCTATGTCACGACGCAGCTCGGATGAGTATTGTCCGCTGTGTTCGGCCCAGCCGGATTTACTTTTACTATATCCGGCGTGACGGTTATCGTCTTGTAGTGGCGCGCCCTCGTGATCTGTAGATTGATCTTGCGTGTTATGCTTTGTCCTCCAATACGTCTTGTAGCTCTACCATGTTTCCCCGTGCCTTGTCATTTTTATTTGAGTGGCGTCGGGGTGCGGGCTGAGTTTTTGGCTGAAATGCCTCTCTGTCGCGGCCACGAGGTGGCCGATCAGCCGCGTCATATGCTGGAGATGTAGGTTTTAATGCTTCCTCCTCCAGTCGGGGTAGCAACCTGTGCTTTGGGTAACTCTTGGAGGGGCGTTCGAGTTCATATTCCTCGGCCGCAAGGACTTCAGTCCATCTGTCAGCTAGCAAATCTTGATCAGCTTGAAGCTGCTGCTGCTTTTTCTTCAGGCTATTTGCCGTGGCTATAAGCCGGCGCTTGAGGCGCTCTTGCTCGGCGGGATCCTCCGGTATGACAAATTCGTCGTCGTCGAGGCTTGCCTCGTCTTCGGAGGGAGGCATGTAATTAGCATCCTCCGCCTCTCCATCTGCCGCTCTCTCGGAAGGGATGGCTTCTCCATCCTCCTGCTCCAAATCTTGCTGGAGGGGATTGTTGTCGTCTTCGGCACTATCCGGAGTGCTATTATCTCCTGTGCTGGTATCACCCCTTTTGCTTTGGCGAGACTTAGAGCGGCGTCGTTGACGTCGGCGCTTGGGTTGCTTCTTGGAGGGGTCATCCTCCGCTGTCTCGTCGCCATTGCCTTCTTTGGGTGTGTCCACCATGTATATATCATATGATGAGGTGGCTGTCCAGTGCCCTGTGGGCAGTGGTTCCTCTTCGTCTCCCGCATCGTCGTCCGTACCGTCGATGTCTTCGGAGTCAAAGTTGAGCATGTCGGTCAAATTGTCGACAGTGGCTACTAAGTGGGTGGTGGGTGGGCGGCGAATTTCTTCGTCATCCGCATCCCAATCTTGCCGAACATAGTTCAGCCAGGACTCTCCTGACAGGGAGAGATACCTTAATGAGTTCAGTATGTTGCCAAAGGGTGAGTGCTGAAAGATATCCGCGGAGGTGAACTCCATGATTGGCACCCAGTCGGATCCGATAGGCATGGGCGCAGGCGGTTCGGAGTCCGTGGCCATGGAAGAATCCGGTAGTTCGGCGTCACGGCTCCGTGAAGGGTAAGGTCGATGCTTGGCTCGATCACCGCTGAGAATACGGCCTCCGTGGCGGGGTCTATCCACCCGTCCATGGATGGCGCAATTGGCTCCGAATTGAGGGTCGGAGCGGTTGCCGGTGCGGTCTCCTGAACACTATCCGATGGTATAGCTAAATCATGCTCACCGTGACTGTGCGGCGCACTCGGCAGGGGCTCAAATCCGTCGAAGATCAAGTCTCCGCAGATGTCGGCCGTGTAGTTTAAGCTTCCAAACCTGACCTGGTGGCCAGGGGCGTAACTCTCGATCTGCTCCAGATGGCCAAGCGAGTTGGCCCGCAGTGCGAAGCCGCCGAATACAAAGATCTGTCCGGGAAGAAAAGTCTCACCCTGGACTGCATCGCTATCGATGATCGAAGGAGCCATCAAGCCTAATGGTGACGACACAGAGGAACTCTCAATGAAAGCACCAATGTCGGTGTCAAAACCGGCGGATCTCGGGTAGGGGGTCCCGAACTGTGCGTCTAAGGTGGATGGTAACAGGAGGTAGGGGACACGATGTTTTACCCAGGTTCGGGCCCTCTTGATGGAGGTAAAACCCTACGTCCTTCTTGATTATTCTTGATAATATGAGTAGTACAAGAGTTGATCTACCACGAGATCGGAGAGGCTAAACCCTAGAAGCTAGCCTATGGTATGATTATATGTTGTCCTACGGACTAAACCCTCCGATTTATATAGACACTGGAGGAGGCTAGGGTTACACAAGGTGGGTTACAAAGGAGGAGATATCCATATCCGTATTGCCTAGCTTGCGTTCCACGCCAAGTAGAGTCCCATCCGGACACGGGACGAAGTCTTCAATCTCGTATCTTCATAGTCCAACAGTCCGGACAAAGGATATAGTCTGGCTGTCCGGAGACCCCCTAATCCAGGACTCCCTCAACATCCATGAAGGAGCCATACTATTTCATAATATGTGTTTATTTGTGATTGTTATGCTTCCTTGTTTTCTATGCATGTTAGAATGGTAGAAAGATCCCTCATGAATATCAAGCAAATTGCCATCCCCGATGTTGCACCTTCACACGTCAAGTACGTCTAGTAGTGGGCTCATAAAATTGGGGTGCTGCTAGGTGTCCTTCAACTGAAGGGTTCGTGTCGGACACGGACATGCACTTCATTAGGTTGACTTGACAAGACTATCAAAACGGTTTTGGGCCTTGTGGCAAAAGAGGTCGGGATCCGGGGTATGAGATACCTTCCCGACTGACAGGAGTCGTATAGAGATACGATTAGCAAGGAGTTGCTTACTGGATAGGCATGTTGTCTAGCAGTGATGCTAAAGCTCACTAGTCGCATGTGCTAGTCGGATCCTGAATCACTGAGAGTTTGTGGAGGGATGCTGACTTTAGTGGGAGTATTTCTGTTTAAGGCTATAATTACTCTACATAAACACATTGCTTAGTGATTGCATATTTTTCTGTTGTAGATCAATGGCACCACCTGCTCAATCCAACTTTTCATTGAAATCAATTCTGGAAAAGGATAAACTGAATGGAACAAACTTTACTACCTGGTATAGAAATTTGAGAATTGTTCTCAAGCATGATAAAAAGAACATGTTCTAGAGGATCCGCTTCCAGAGGAACCTGCCGATAATGCTAGTAACACAACCAAGAATGCCTACCAGAAACTCGTTGATGAATCAAACGAGATCAGCTGCCTCATGTTGGCTTGTATGGAGCCCGATTTGCAGCAGCATTTCAAAGATGTTGGGGTTTTCGATATGATCGAGAGTCTCAAGAGCATGTTTCAGGTACAGGCTAGGACCGAAAGGTTCAACGTCTGGCGATCCTTGATGGATTGTAAGCTGAAGGAAGGTGATCCACTAAGGCCGCATGTGATCAAGATGATCGGATATGTGCAAGCTTTGGATCGGTTGGGCTTCCCGCTCTTGGATGAGCTGGCTACTGATGAAGTTCTGGGTTCTCTTCCGCCCAGCTATGGGACGTTCATCTCGAACTATCATATGCATGGCATGGATAAGAAGCTCACTGAATTGCATGGGATGCTCAAAGTGGCAGAGCAGGATACTAAGAAAGGCACGCATCAAGTGTTGATGGTGCAGAAATCGGCTAAGTTCCAGAAGAGTTGGTCTAAGAAGAAGGCTAAGGCAAAGGGCACAGAGATGGTAACCTCCGCCGTTGCGCCGAA
Organism: Triticum urartu; assembly: GCF_003073215.2. Classification (NCBI taxonomy): domain Eukaryota; kingdom Viridiplantae; phylum Streptophyta; class Magnoliopsida; order Poales; family Poaceae; genus Triticum; species Triticum urartu. The sequence continues at coordinate 272,786,648 of NC_053022.1, forward strand.
GTCTGGACTGGACTCAAAGACCATTTGCTATCATTGCAAGGAAACTGGTCACCGGAAGAGGAACTGTAGCAAGTGGCTTGCAGAGCATGGCAAGAAGGCTGGGAATTCTGCTTCAGGCAAAGGTACACTTGTTGCATATGTTATAGACATTTACCTTGCTGACATACCTAGTAGCTCTTGGGTATTTGATCGGATCGGTTGTTCATATTTGCAACTCGATGTAGGGGCTGGTAAGAACTAGGCATGTGGCACAAGGGGAGATTGACATCAGGGTCGGCAACAAAGCAAGAGTTTCTGTGTTGGAGGTCGGCACGATGCAGCTCCAGCTTCCTTCTGGATTTATTTTGGAATTGAATAATTGTTATTACATTCCTGCACTTAGTGGGAACATTATTTCTGCCTCATGCTTGATGTGTCAGGGTTATGAATTCAATTTAAAGGACAATGGTTGTTCGATTTATTTGAATAGTATGTTCCACGGCTATGCACCCATTGTTGATGGGTTATTTATATTGAATCTAGAACAGGAACCGGTCTATAACATGAATGTCAAGAGGCATAAGCCCAATGAGATAAATCTGACATACTTCTGGCATTGCCGGCTTGGACACATTAGTCTGAAACGCATGAAGAAGCTCCATGATGATGGACTCCTAACTTCGACCGACTTTGGGTTGTTCGAGACATGTGAATCATGCTTGCTCTGCAAGATGTCTAAGTCTCCTTTCGCAAAGAGTTGCGAGAGGGCATCCGAGCTGTTGGAACTGATACACAGTGATGTGTGTGGACCAATGAGCACAACTGCCAGAGGTGGCTATCAGTACTTCGTGACTTTTACCGACGACTTGAGTAGATACGGATATATCTATTTGATGAGGCACAAGTCAGAGACTTTTGAAAATTTCAAAGAGTTTCAAAACGAGGTGGAGAATAAGCTCGGCAAGACTATAAAACTTCTACGATCTGATCGTGGAGGTGAGTACATCAGCCAGGAGTTTGATGATCATCTGAAAAGCAGAGGTATAGTACCTCAGCTCACACCTTCGGGTACGCCATAGAAAAATGGTGTATCAGAACGGAGAAATTGCACCTTGTTGGACATGGTTCGGTCTATGATGAGCAAGTCGGATTTACCCTTGTCATTCTGGGGATACGCTCTAGAAACTGCAGCTTTCACACTTAACAGGGTACCATCAAAATCCGTAGACAAGACACCACATGAGATGTGGACCGGGAAGAGTCCCAGTTTGTCTTTTCTAAAGATTTGGGGTTGTGAAGCATTTGTCAAGAAACTTATGTCAGACAAGCTTACACCCAAGTCGGATAAATGCATATTCGTGGGATATCTGAGGGAAACCCTGGGATATAACTTCTACAACCGGGAAGAGAACAAAGTGTTTGTTGCTCGGAATGGGGTTTTCCTTGAGAAAGAGTTTCTCAGTCGGGAGGCCAGTGGGAGGACGGTCCGACTCGAAGAAATTCGAGGACCACTTGGGGACGGCTCGGCTGATGATGAGATCATACCGGAGTTAGTCAGGGAACCCGTAGTGGAAGCGGCACCGGAACCACGGAGGTCAGAAAGATTACGCAGAGTGCGCGATGTATTGTTGCTAGAAAGCGACGAGCCGGCCACATATGCGGAAGCGATGGTGAGCCCAGATTCCAAGGCATGGCTGGAGGCCATGAGATCCGAGTTAAAGTCCATGGATGATAATCAAGTTTGGGACTTGGTTGATCCGCCACCTGGCGTAACGGCCATTGGTTGCAAATGGGTCTTTAAGAAGAAAAACGATGTGGATGGAAATGTTTAGATCCAGAAAGCTCGGCTTGTCGCTAAGGGTTATGGACAAGTTCAAGGAATTTACTATGACAAGACTTACTTGCCGGTAGCGATGCTGAAGTTCGTGAGGATCGTACTAGCTATAGCTGCATACTTCGATTACGAGATATGGCAGATGGATGTCAAGACGGCTTTCCTTCATGGAAATTTAACCGAGGATGTGTATATGATACATCCCGAGGGTTTTGTCGATCCAACTAGCACTAGTAAGGTATGCAAGCTCAAGAGATCCATTTATGGGTTGAGGCAAGCATCTTGGAGCTGGAACATTCATTTTGATGAGGTCGTCACTGGTTTCGGCTTCATCAAAAGCGAAGAGGACTCTTGTTTATATAAGAAGTTAAGTGGGAGCTCGATATTGTTTTTGATCTTGTATGTGGATGACATACTACTGATCAGAAATGATATTTCGATGCTGAACTTGGTCAAGGAGTCATTGAATGGCAAGTTTTCGATGAAGGACCTTGGTGAGGCAATGTACATTTTAGGCATTAAGATCTATAGAGATAGATCAAGGACGCTGCTCGGCTTAAGCCAGAGCACGTACATAGATAAAGTGTTGAAGCGGTTCAACATGAGTGAGGCAAAGAAAGGGTTCTTGCCACTCTCACATGGTATAAGGCTAAGCGAGACTCAGAGTCCTTCGACATCTGATGAGCGAAGCAGGATGAGTAGGATTCCATATGCCTCAGCAATCGGATCCATCATGTATGCCATGAGATGTACGCGGCTCGATGTTGCTTTTGCAATAAGCCTAACAAGTAGATACCAGGCCAACCCAGGTGAGAGTCACTGGGCAGCGGTAAAGACTATTTTGAAGTACCTGAAAAGGACTAAAGAGATGTTCCTAGTTTATGGAGGTGAGGAAGAGCTCGTCATAAGGGGTTACGCCGATGCTAGTTTCCAAACCGACAGAGATGATTGTCGATCATAGTCCGGATTCGTGTACGTCATGAACGGAGGAGCAGTGAGCTGGATGAGTTCCAAGCAAGATACGGTGGCCGTTTCTACTATAGAAGCCGAATACATTGCGGCTTGTGAAGCTACAAAGGAAGGTGTTTGGATCCGGAACTATCTGGATCATCTTGGTATTTTCCCAGCCTCGGTAAAACCATTGGACCTTTATTGTGATAATTCTGGTGCCATCGCACAAGCCAAGGAGTAGAGGAATCACCACAAGGTCAGACACATAGATCGGAAATATCACCTGATACGAACGATCGTAAAGAGTGGTGATGTAGAGTTATGCAAAATTCACACGGATGCAAATGTTGCGGATCCGTTGACTAAGTTGCTTCCACAACCCAAGCATGAGGGCCACGTTAGAGCTATGGGCATTCGATGTCTATTTGATTGACTCTAGTGCAAGTGGGAGACTGTTGGAGATATGCCCTAGAGGCAATCATGTATGATGATATTGCCTATGTGTTTATGAATAAAGATAGTCCTTGGACATTATCAATGATGTGTATCAGCAAGTATGTGACTTGTTTGTGGGACTATGCATTGTATGATGACTGTCCTAAAAGGTCCCTAGTCGAAAGGGTTGTGTGGACGCACGGCCAACTAGACTAGCATATGACACGGTCGATGGCTTGGTCTCACTAGCCATGGAGCATTGGATGCTAACCAGATAATATGGACTTGGAAGGATCTGGTCAGATTCGACATAGTTGGATCCGAGTCGAGATAAGGTCCAAGTCGGACAGACCCAACTATGAGACGCAGCGATATGTCATCTGTGAGTCTCTAGTACAACATATGTTCCATGTCCTAAGACCTGAGCTGACGCATGTACTCGGGATGGTGACAGACTTGCTTTGGGCCAACCAAACGCTACTCCGTAACTGGGTAGTTATAAAGGTAGGTTTCGGATTTGTCCAGAACCATGCTGCGAGACGTGGTCGAGCAAGATGGGATTTGCCCCTCCGATCAGGAGAGATATACTCTGGGCCCCTCGTGTGATCCGGCCAGGATAAGCATGGCCATGCGACAAGGATTATGAGATAATCCGGTTTGTGGTCGGTGTCACTGGAACGAGAAAGAGGTCGGGCTAGCACAAGGATGACAGACTCGCCTTGAGCTCCACAACATATATCGTGTGGCAAAAGGAATGGAAGTGTGATGTATAGGTTCGCTAACCAGCTTCATAGTCTGCTTGGTGTTCGGCATGACTTGCTAGAGGCCGCTACCAACTGTGTAGTTCGGAGGTGATCTGAACTGCGACCAAGCCGACTTGAACCTAAGGGGTCGCACGCTTAAGGGAAGGAACCAACGAGGTCGGATCCGAGGACACTGGTCGGATGTGATCCGAACTGTATTCGGATTGTGGCCGAGTAGACTTATGGGCTTTAGGGTCCGTGCGAGGCCCAAGTGTTGAGCCCGTGACGAATGCCTATATATATAGTGGAGGTGCCGCACACTCATGCGGTTGATCGCTTCGGCGCTATCACTAGGGTTTGCATGTGTTGCGAATAGACACCTCCACTCACCGCTGGTTGTTTGATCGGACCTAGCAGTCCACCGCACGACGTTCCTCCTGCACGCGCGGATACCATTAGAGGCGGTGCACTTGCGCTGCTCCGGTGAACCTGTACTTGCGAACCGACCACCAGTTGTACGACGGAGATCGGACGAGGAGGAGACGATCCACGCGGACGCGCTGCCCCAACTCATCTTCTACTGCACAGCACTGCGCGTCTAGTGGTAACGAACTGTGATCCATCTCCCGTAGCATGTTCTTGGTTGTTTTGCGTGTAGGAAATTTTAATTTGCAGTCGACGCACCCTACCATAGATCCCAACATTCACTATGTAGGCCAAGTGAGACAACTTATTGTTTATTTGAGCCGTTCAAGTATAATCATGTGGCGTTTGCTTATTTCTCATTCCTCTCCATCGATCATGTCGCCCTCCACTCGAGTCCATCCTCCCGCATGCCTCATTTGAACATTCCGCCGAGTATCATTCGCATGTACCCACCCTAGTCCTCTTTCAATAGATCTCCGGACCCCGAGATGAAATCGAGAGGGAACGAGTGGGGGCACGTGATACCTAAGGCGGATTCAAAATTTTGAATCGGTGATCATAGCATCTGCAAATCATATATAAAGGGTATTCAATGTTCATTTCGTTTTTGAACGTACAATATACTCCCTCCTATCCTTTCTAGTTTACATATAAGTTTTATGTGTAGTCAAAGTATCTCTACTTTGATCAACAAGGTATCAACATTCAACAACACCCAATCAATATTGGTAGATTCGTACGTACTCCTAGATTTGTACTCGAGATGGTTTCCAATTTGACTATTGACAAGATTAATAGTACATGAGATGTATAATGTGAAAATTATATCATTGGAAACTCTTTTCACATAAGAATTTGACCGTATGCTTTGTGTAAGTTGCATGTCATATATTATCACTCTAACATTTGGTCAAAGTAGTATAGTGGAAGTGGATCCTCTAACGTAGGTATCCCTGCCTTACCCTCCCTTTCAGTCACTTACTGGCGGACCCCATGCTTGCTAGGCCCCGCATGTCAGTTACTCAATGGGTTCGGCCACGTCAGGGGATCCTCATCCGTAGTATACTCCCTCTGTTTTTATTTACTCCGCATAAAACAGAGGGAGTGGTGGTATAATAAATGACGCGGGCGGGGGAGGGGGAGGGACATCGGTTTACTCTCAACTGCGGTTCCACAAGCGAGTGAAAACGCAAGACGAAGCGTGTTCCATTCGGTGAGCGACATGGAGGGTCCAGCGTGCCGGGCTGCAACGTGAATGCGACAAGAGTGATGTACAGTCAAAACCGATTGACCGGTCGTCACCGGAACCACTATTCACACCAGAACCTTCGCTGCTCGGCCTACGCCAGCCACTGCCCTAAAACCACACCAAATCACCAGCCCATTCCCCCACCTTTCGATCCCCTAGCCCGCATCAAGCGTCCCCTAGTTCATCGGAAAGCCATGGTGCGCCGCAAGATCACTTACTACAAGATGCTGACGCCGAAGCGCCGCGCAGAAGTCGCGGCGGCGATCGGCGCCACAGACCTCTGTTCCCAAGCTCGCTTTGCGGCGGGCCAATCCCCGAGTTCTCTGGAGCCAAGCTACGAGGAGGAGGAAGCCGATCCAATGTTCATAGAGGAGGTCGCGGCGCAGAAGGCCCCCGATGGGTATGAGACGATGGACGTTGACTTCTTGCCGGTGTCCGAGTCCCCCATAGTGCAGGCGGACCAGCGGTTCAACATGGCGATACTAAAGGAAGACCGGGAGGCAGAGTCTCAACTCGACGCGGAGCGCGCGCATGCCGCTGCCATCGAGGCTCTCCTGCAGGCGGAACCAGATGCCGTGGATGTGAACCGGGCGGCGGAGGCTCAACTTGAGGCGGAGCGCGCAGATGCCGCTGCCATCGAGGCCCTCCTGCAGGCGGAACCAGATGTTCTGGACTTGAACCGGGCGGCAAAGGCTCGACTCGACGCAAAGCGCGCGGATGCCGCTCTCATCGACACCCTCCTGCAGGCGGAACCGGATGTCCTGGACTTGAACCGGGCGGCGGAGGCTTGACTCGACGCGAAGCATGCGGATGCCGCTGCCATCGAGGCCCTCCTGCAGGCGGAACCGGACGTCGTCGACTTGAACCGGGCTGTGCTCTCGTCCGTGCAGAGAACCCGCACGCTCCTCTTGAATGAGTAGCTTTAGGCCGAGGACAACCACGGTGCGGAGACACACGTCGGCAGCGACGGCTGGTTCGCGCCGGCAGCCGAAGACGACGAGGCCGTCTCTTTCTGTTGGGGATATTACTACTGGGCGTAAACCGGCCTATCTGGGCCGGGTTAACTTCATCAGCAGTTAAGTATGTTAAAGCCCATGAAGGTAGATGAGGGCTCAAGACCCATAATCGGTTGAGAGCCCGTAGCCGTAAACCGGCGTGAATATGTAACTTGTATTGTAAGTTAGGAAAAAGTAGAGACCAAACCGGACACATCTATGAGCCGGTGTTGGGACTCTTTAACCGATGGGCGTCACCCATGTATATAAGGGGACGACCCGGTGGCGGTTCAAGGACAACAGACAACAACTCGAGACATAGGCGAAGCTTGTTTGCTCCCTAGTCATTGAAACACCCATCAATTCCATCACAACTAGACATAGGCTTTTACCTTCATCGAAGGGGCTGAACTAGTATAAACTCACTTGCGTCCTTGTGTCCGCTTTAACCCCTTCAAGATAACCCGTCGCGATGGCTCCACGACTAAGTCCTTTCTCTAGGACATCTGCCATGACAAAACCACAACAGTTGGCACCCACCGTGGGGCTATCGCACGATGGTTTCCGGTTCTTGGAGGGCCGCTTTGAAGGACTCGAGGGTTATGTTGTAGGCTGGATGACTAAGAGTCGTCGCGGCAAGCTCTACATCGACGACGCAGGCTAGGGCCCCGAGGCTGGCTCAATTGAGTACGGGTACCGGGTCCCCTTTTGGTAGCATTCACATTTTCATTGGCAAGATCGGAGAACCGGGCCCTGAGCCGGACATCTGCACCGATCTCATCGAGACGGCTCAGCGTGCGCAATCTGCCCGGGTTAAACCGGCCATGAAGCGTACCTTCGTGGGAGTGATCCATGGAGGAAGTCATAAGGATAGATCGGAGCTTCGCGGGGCGACTGTCGTTTGTTCCGGTGACGAATCTTCGGCTGGAGAAACCGAATCTCTTTATCAGCTACAAGATGGCCGGATTGAGAGCTGTTCCGATGGCAACAGTATTCTGGACCCCTCCGATCTGCCTAACCGGGTTAGATTATTCATGACCGGAACACAAGCAGCGTTTCATTCTTCGATAGCCGCGGAAACGGTCTCCGGTTCAGCAGCGGCGATGGCTGCTAGGGCAGGAGGCCCTGTGCGCCCGCCGGCTCAGGTTCTATCAAAACTATTTGATGTGTTGGCTGTGCTTATGGCGGAAGTTAATCCGCCAGATCAGGACGTTCACAACACAGAGATTGCAAAGGTAAAGGAACAAATCACCCAGTCCAAGACGGATCTGGCTGCTGAGGATACCAGGATGGCCGCAGAGCGGGCCGCTTTAGACGCATAGGCCTACAGGCTTATGTTGGACCAGAGCGCGTCGCATGAAGTCATGAGGAGGAAGCACCGATCCCGCTTACCTCCATTTTTCGAGTATAGAGACCTTTTTAACACTCCAGGGCCAAGAGCCGGCAATCCGCTGGAGGGGAACCGGGCAGAAGCCCCTGGGACCGGTGCGCCGGTTCAGCCCCGTCAGATGGACCCACCTCGTCAAAACACCGTTATACCTTAGGATGCTTTAACACCTCCGGGTCACTACTCCAACCCAATGGACAATCTTGTTGCCACTGCTGCACGACTGGAGGCCATTCCAATTGAAGGTGACTCGCCGCAGGCAGTAGAGACACGACGGGTCAAGGAACTTCTGAGGACAGCTTTGGCCCAACAGGAAGCGTACTCGTACAGCCGCGACCGGATCCACTCGACCCCCCGTCCAAGCCAGAGCTATAGCAGACATATGGATGAGCCAGCAGTGTCGAGTAATGAACGACGTGGAGCACCCCGTGACAAAAACCCGACGGGTGGTGCTGATGACGCTCAGCAAGTAGTAAACCGGGCCCGAGCGCGCAGGAGGCTGAGTTAGCCACACAGCATCAGGCTCGGCAGCTCACGCCGGTTCGTCCAACCATCTCAATCGAATCTGGTGTTACTTCTAGTTCTTTGGGGGTGCCTTGCCTTATTCCCGCTTTACGCAATGTGCGCCTGCCCAAGGATTTCAAAGGCCCGTGCAAGGTACCAAATTACACGGCAGATCAACCTCCAGAGACATGGGTGGAGAGCTATGAGATGGCCATGGAGATGCTGGATGTGGATGACACAGCGTGTGCGAAATACTTCACCATGATGCTTGAAGGAACGGCCCGTACTTGGTTAAAAAGCTTGCCAGCTAATTCTATCAGTTCATGGGCCCAATTACGAGCCCGATTTATCAACAATTTCAAGGATACATGTAAACAACCTATGTCGATAGTGGACTTAGCTGCATGCGTCTAGGAGGAAGGAGAATCAACAACTCATTGGGTGCGTCGGGTTTCACAAGTGTTGCATTCCTCAGACCGCATCAATGCTGACACCGCGGTACTGACCCTAGAGGGCAACTGCCGGTTTGGGCCCCTGAAGTTGAAATTGGGACGGATGAAGCGTCATTGCACTGACATGGGGACCCTCATGGCCGCTTTGGTAAAATATGTTGATTCTGATAGTACCAAGGATCCCGAATCTGATGATGACAAGACAGGGAAGGGGAAGAAAAACAGCAGCTCCAAAGGTCAGCAGCATCACTGGGTAGGCAATTGCGGAGGAGGCAAGCGTAAAGCGAATGGTAACATGGATTTTGTGGCTAATACCAACGCACAGGACAATGGCCAGCGACGCAAGGGTAGGCCGAAAAATCGTAGTGGAGCGCCCAACCCTAACCCAAACCGCCTGAACTATCTGCTAAGCCAGCCCTGTCCAAGACATGGGACGAAGGAGGAGCCAGCAAACCACCTTTGGAAGGATTGCTTTATTATGCAGGAGTTCAAGAATTCTAATAATTTCCGGTATGATCACGGATCTGGCGGTGGCTCGGGGTCCGGGCCGGGTTACGGTGGAGGAAGTTCCGGTTCAGGATTTAATGGTAATCCGGGCGGACATAATGGTCAAAATAGTCAGAACAACCACAGTGGTTACAACCAGCAGCAGCAACAGTCAGGTTACCAGAGCAACCCAAAGCAGTTGAGTAGTGGGCAGTACCATGTTTTCACCATTAGCTTGGACAAGCGAGACCGGAAGGTTCAGAGGCGGGCAGTCAACTCTGTTGAACCGGCCATACCCCGTTATCTACGTTGGTTTGAACAACCAATCATATGGAGCAGGGAGGATCACCCACCCCAGGTCGATAATCCGGGTCAGTTGGCTCTGGTGGTGGCGCCTCAGGTGGGAGGTTATAAGTTCACCAAGGTGCTCATGGATGGAGGGAGCAGCATTAACATCCTGTACTATGAGACCTTCCGTCGTATGGGACTAACAGATAAGAATCTCAAACCATCTAATACAGTATTCCATGGTGTAGTGCCTGGCAGATCAGCATATCCCATTGGTAAGATAGCTCTGGAAGTGGCCTTTGGGGATGATCATGATTCCAGATCAGAGACATTGACGTTTGAAGTGGTGAAAATCCAAAGTCCATATCATGCCCTGTTTGGGCGACCGGCATACGCCAAGTTTATGGCTCGGCCCTGTTATGTGTATTTGCAGCTCAAGATGCCGGGTCACAAGGGGACAATAACGGTTCATGGAAGCCGCAAAATCGCTTTGGAATGCGAGGCAGGAGATGCAGCTTATGCAGAGTCGGTTTGTGCCACCGAGGAGTTGAAGTACTATAAAGATAATGTTGATCCAGCGGACATGACTCCGTTGAATAAGCCAACTACGGAGCATGATCCGGCCCTGAAGTTCAAACCGGCAGCAGAAACTAAGCTTGTGGACTTTGTACCTGGCGATTCGTCCAAGCAGTTTAGCATCAGTGCCAACTTGGATCCGAAATAGGAAAGTGCGCTCATCGAGTTCATCCGTGAGAATCGGGACATTTTTGCATGGAAGCCCTCTGACATGCCAGGTGTACCGAGGCAACTCGCTGAGCACACCCTTAATGTGGATCCGAAATACAAACCGGTGAAACAGTTTCTCCGCCGGTTTAACGAAGAAAGACGCAAGGCGATTGGAGAAGAGGTAGCCAGTCTCTTAGCAGCTGGCTTTATTATTGAAGTTTTCCACCCTGAGTGGCTTGCCAATCCGGTGCTGGTCCTTAAGAAAAATGGCACCTGGCGCATGTGTGTGGATTACACAGATCTTAATAAGGCTTGTCCAGCAGATCCTTTTGCCCTCCCCCGTATTGATCAAATTATTGATGCTACGGCGGGTTGTGAGCGTTTAAGTTTTTTGGATGCGTATTCTGGCTACCATCAGATCAAAATGGCAGTTAAGGACCAGGAGAAGACAGCATTTATAACTCCCTTTGGAGCCTTCTGCTATGTGTCTATGCCCTTCGGGCTCAAGAGTGCCCAGGCAACTTACCAATGGTGTGTACAAAATTGTCTTCACAAGCAGATTGGCCGTAATGTACATGCTTACGTGGATGATATCGTGGTTAAATCCAGGGAGAAGGGGACTCTGATTGATGATTTGAGAGAAACCTTTGATAACCTGAGAACATACAAGATGATGCTTAATCCGGACAAGTGTGTCTTTGGTGTACTGGCGGGCAAGCTATTGGGTTTTCTAGTGTCCAATAGGGGAATTGAGGCTAATCCGGAGAAGATCACGGCTATCACCTCCCTGGCTAAACCGAAGTGTATCAACGATGTTCAACGCATGGCAGGCCGGATTGCGGCGCTAAGCCAATTTATCAGTCGCTTGGGTGAGAAGGCAATCCCTTTGTATCAGATGTTGAAAAACATGGATCAGTTTATCTGGAGTTCTACTACTTATGATGCATTTCAGGACTTAAAGCGGCAATTGGCCAATCCGCCTGTGCTCGCCGCTCCCATTGACAAGGAGCCGTTACTACTGTATGTTGCTGCTAATGTTCGGGCAGTCAGCGTAGCTATTGTGGTGGAGCAAAAAGAGGTAGGTAAGGAGCATCCGGTTCAACGTCCGGTCTATTATATCAGTGAGGTGTTCATTGAGTCCAAACAAAGGTATCCGCATTGGCAGAAGCTGGTGTATGGAGTTTTTATGGCAAGCCGGAAGCTTAAGCAATATTTCCAAGGGCACTCAATTATGGTAGTCAGTTCTGCTCCTTTGGGAGATATCATCTAGAACAGGGAAGCAACTGGCCGGATTGCAAAGTGGGCCATAGAGCTGGGGCCGTACGGTTTGAAGTATGTGCCTCGGACAGCAGTTAAGTCTCAAGCACTTGTTGATTTCATCAATGACTGGACCGAAATTCAAGCACCTGAAGAAAAGCCGGATCATACGTATTGGACCATCCATTTTGACGGATCCAGGCAGTTGGAAGGCTCGGGGGCTGGAGTCGTATTAACTTCCCCACGAGGTGATAAGTTTTGTTATGTTCTCCGTTTAATGTTCCTTTGTATTAACAATGCAGCTGAGCATGAAGCCTTGCTCCATGGTCTCCGGATGGCTAAGGAGAGGAATCTAAGTCGAGTTAAGTCCTTCGGTGACTCGGACCTTGTGGCTCAGCAAGTGTCTGGCACTTGGGACTCCAAGGACCCACTCATGGAAGCATATCGTCGTGAGGTAGATATTGTTGCAGGTTATTTCAGAGGCTATCAGGTGGACCACGTGGACCGGCGGAAAAATGAAGCGGCGGACGCTTTAAGCCGGCTGGGCTCTCAGCGCAAACCGGTCCCGCCCAATGTTTTTCTGGATGTGCTGCACAACCCGTCAGTGAAGATCCCTGGTGAAGAGGATTTGGCTATTCCTGATCCGGAGGCTCAATTGGTGGCAGTTCTTCATATTATTCCGGATTGGACGCTTCCTTACCTGGCGTACAAGAACCGGGGCGAGTTGCCAGAAGATGAGATTCTGGCCCGGCAGATAATCCGGCGATCCAAGTCCATCGCTGTCATCAACGGTAAGTTGCACCATTGCAGTGTATCAGGAGCTTTTCAACGTTGCGTGTCTCCTGAAGAAGGCCGTGAAATTTTGCGCGAGATCCACGAAGGAGATTGTGATCACCATGTCGGTTCAAAGTCTCTGGTGGCTAAAGCGTTTCGCCATGGTTTCTATTGGTTAACTGCTCATGCTGATGCGGAGGATCTGGTCAGACGATGTGATGGTTGCCAAAGGTTTTCAAGACGTGCTCATGTACAGGCTCAAGAATTGAGAATGATTCCAATTACTTGGCCGTTTGCGACTTGGGGGCTGGATATGGTTGGGCCTTTCAAAAGGTCCAATGATAAGAAGACCCACCTCCTGGTGGCGGTTGACAAGTTTACAAAGTGGGTGGAGGCAGAACCTGTTAGCAAGTGTGATGCGGCCACGGTGGTTCAGTTCATCAAAAAGGTGATTTTCTGGTTTGGTTTTCCGCACAGTGTTATCACAGATAATGGTACCAATTTGTCAAAAGGTGCTACGAAGGAGTTCTGCGAACGAGAGCACATCCGGCTCGACGTTTCATCAGTGGCACATCCCCAGTCCAATGGTCAAGCAGAAAGAGCTAATCAAGAGATCTTGAAAGGCATCAAGCCCCGGCTCATGGTTCCTTTGCAGAGAACGCCGGGTTGTTGGGTAGAAGAATTACCATCTGTGTTATGGAGCATCAATACAACACCCAATAGATCAACAAGATACACACCGTTCTTCATGGTTTATGGAGCGGAGGCGGTTCTCCCTAGTGATATCCGTCATGATTCACCTCGTGTCACGGCTTATGTTGAAGCGGACAACGAGACAGCACGGCAAGATGCTTTGGACCGGTTGGATGAAGAGCGTGACATCGCAGCCGCCCGATCGGCGATTTACCAGTAGGATCTTCGTCGTTATCACAGTCGCCGGGTCAGAACCAGAGCCTTTCAGGAAGGAGATTTGGTGCTTCGGCTCATCCAAGATTAGACTGATATGCATAAGCTATCCCCACCTTGGGAGGGGCCTTTCATGGTCAGCAAGAATCTGCACAACGGGTCGTACTATCTGATCGACATTCGAGAGCATAAGGACTCACGTACATCAGAGGAGGAGACTAACAGGCCGTGGAATATAGCTCATCTTTGGCCTTACTATACCTGAGCCATTGGCTACACTTATGTACATATTACGACAATGTATATAGTATGATTAAATATAATAAACCGGAACCTCAGCTAAAGCGGGGTATCTGTTCTTTTACATCATGTGAGGTTACATGGAGTTGCTCTAAAGAGGCCTCCGGTTTACCCCTTGAGTTCGCTTTGCTAAAAGCATCGTGTTATATCACTTGGAGGATTGGTCGTGTCCGAACCAATACCATGCCTCTTGATAGGCGAGAGCCACCAGATCACTTGGGGACTTGGTCATGTCTGAACCAGTCATGCCTCTTGATCGGCCTAAGGCCACAAAATCACTTGGGGGCTTGGTCGAACCCGAACCATGACCACGCCATTTGGTCGGCATAAATGCCACAAGGATCACTTGGGGACCTGGCTAACTAGAACCATAGTTACACCTAACGGGAGCTTGGTCGCGTTTGGCCATGGTAACGCCATTTGATCAGCTTAAATAAATCTTTTTTGGCAAACCTTTTTTTCGTTGCTTTTGCTTCATACTTTTCTTTGAAGGGGGGTTTTTGCTTTTTATTATGTTCTTTAAACCGACAAAGTTTTTTAACCAATCAATTGATGGAACACAGTTCACGTCAATCCGGAGACTATTTGTCCAGTTTGATCCTTGTTGTTAACATCCTCTTATGGAGTAACACGGTGTTTATTATAACCCGGCATGGTTTACATGGTAACCAGCGTCATATACATATACAGGAGTTGTTATTTCCTCCAACAGTGTGGGTTTGCAAAACTCCGCTTCAAGGTTGGCCAAGCCAACTTCACACTCAACGGTGGCAGGTATTATGTATCTCAAAATTTTGATCATATACTTAAAATTTTGTTTTGGATGTTTTGACTTTATATATACAAACATCATATTCCGCCTGACGGTACAACCGCGGTGGCACTTAACGAATTTCTTATTTCAGAAAGTATTTTGGAAAGTTCATTACCACAGGAAGAACAAGTTATGCACGAAGGCATATCAACATCAAAGGTATCAGCTAGCCTATTACAAGGCAACATGGTGCCCATAATAACATAATTGTTTTTCACAAAGGAGAGGCAGTTTTAAAACCGGCTTCCGGTTTAAGCTTGGCCACCAGCCTGGCCTGATGGTTGCGGGTCATCCTGCGCCGCTTCAGCTTCCGTTTCTCTACCCAGTGGCTAGAAATCCACAGTTGTCCAGTCGATTCCCATTAATGCTTGAAAAACAGCTTCGTCATGGATTAGCGAAGACGGGTCAATATCGGGAGCGTAAGTATGCTTACGGATTGGAGGGATCAGATTTTCCGATTCATGGATTGGTGCAGCTATTCACTTGTTCTGGCTGTCATATTGGGCTTGATAATGAGACAAATCTGCTTCCTCAGCTAGTTGACAAGCTAGCGGACGTACCTCCCGGTTTATGGCTCGCAAATCCGCTTCACCAAATTCTGACCCGTCTTCCTTCAAGCTGGGATAACCCTGAGCCGCTTCAATAGGATCAAAATCCGGCACCCAGGCTTTTGCTCGGATTAAAGCATTGATTGCACCGGTTCGAGCAGCAGATTTCTTCAGCTCTTCAACCCGGGCAGGAAGCACTGACAGTTTCATCAGAGTATCTTGAATCAAACTGGGCGCCGATTTGTTATGAGATGCGGTACAGATGATCCGCTGGGCACCGGTATACAATTGTTCAGCCAATGTATAGGTGGCTTTCAATTTCATCCACACATCTGACCCCAAATGACCAATGCGTGTCCCTGAAATACCATAAAGGGTTAATAAACCGGCGACTCTGTAAGAAGGCAGAGCCAATTCAGAAGGCAAGCTGGCTTACCAAAGATAGCAGTGGTCATGGCATGAACGTGCCGCTTTATGCTGGTCAGTTCATCCGTCACTGGTTTTAGTGCAGCCTCGGCATCCTCTGCTCGTTTGATCAAAGCGGACTTTTCAGTGGCCCAATCCGCCCGTTTCTTCTTGAAGTTCTCCTTAAGTTGTTCCATGGCGCTTAAAGCCCTGGCCAATTCCACTTTTGCTTTGGAGGTTTCAGCCTATTGGGTTTTCAGGTTTTCTTGAAGATCGATGACTTGGTTTTCTTTCGCCTTCAGCTCCGCCTGCAGGCATACAGATATATGTTTCAACTAATCGGTAGAAGGATTCAAGTACCAACCACATAACAAGTTATGCGCTTAACACTTGGGGGCTAATGCATATTCGATCCTCATCTTTCAAAATTGTTTACAAAGTCCCAAGATCAATACAAGCATTCAACTTGGCACTTGGGGGCTAATGGCTATTTGATCATATGTATTCTGATGCGGCAGTTTCAATTACTTAAAGTGCCGGTTTAACTACGCTAAGTTGAACCGGCCCTTGGGGGCTACATCAGCAAATTTCAAAGTATCGAGATTTATATTATTAAGTCCCGGTTTGAAAGGATAATTCAAACCGGCCCTTGGGGCTAGGAGAGTCAGCAAGAATCAAAGCAGACAAGCAGGAAGGAGCATATGGAAGTTACCTCATATTTATCTTTCATCATATTAACCAGACCGGCTTCGTAGTCATGGCTGGTATACAACCGGTTCAGATAGCCGGAATGGATATCTTGGGCGTTCAGAGCAGCGTAAGCCGTCAGATCAGTGTTCCACGTGCCTTTGCCAAAAGCAGCAAATTCTCCCTTGGCAGAATGTTTGGATAAAGCGACAGGATTGCTTGGCTCAGTATGGCCAGTGCTAGTAATGACAACCTCATCATCCTTGGTACCGCCGGTTTGCACTGGAGCTATTGGCTTGTCAGTAGGTTTTGCTGGACCGGTGGAGCTTTCAATCCGGATGGAACCTGTGGGCTGATGGATAGGACTTGAGGTATCAGTAGGCTCTCTTCAGCAATAAGATCATCATCTGGCTGCGGTGGATTGTTGGGAATATCCTCAGAGATAGCCGCTTCAAGAATGACATCTTCTTCGGCCGCTTTGTCCAGGCGGGCCTTCTTGCTTGGCCTAGGTTTGGCCCTGAGAAGAATAATCAAATTAAATACAGCATGTGTCCTAAGGAAATGTACTGCAAACATCACAATAAATATAGCTTACCCAAGCACCGTTTTGAGCGGCGGGAGCTGAGTAGCCGATGACTTGCCAGAAGATGAGTGGGAAATAACCTGGTAATCGGAGTCAGACAGATTAAGAGGTTGACGAAAGCAGCCCGCTTTAGGACAAGCACTGGCAAGCGAATTAGAGACCTCGGAATGACGTTTCCGAACCGGACTGTTCGGTAAACCGGCGGAGGTAACTACCTAGCCGCTGTGCCGGGTGGTGCGGCGAGCTTCGTGTTGTTGAGTCTTCATAAGAAGTTTAGGATCCAAATAAGCAAGAGGATGAGAAAATTTAACTTTCCGGTTTGCCTGACGGATTTTTTGTGAAGGCAAAGTTTCCGAATCGGAAGAGAGAATAATTACCTCTGCAACATCCGCGTGGCTGGCTTCGGCATCATCCTGACAAATATCATCATCAATAAGACGCATGAAAAATAAACCAAGTGAGTCAAGCTCTACCTCAAAGTCTGGATTATCCACCTCATCATCAGGGGCCAGATTAGAAGATGCAGTGGTTCTTTTCCGGTGGGCAGTCTTCTTCACAGCCTTAGTCTTTTGCTGGGTTGCTCTTTCCGGTTTATCTGTTTTCTCTGGTTTTTCCTGCGGCAGCTTTTTGCTCCAAAATGGATCATCGCCCTGATTATGCAGACACTGATATTAAAAACAATGACCAGACATATCAATAACAGATTCAGCAAAGAGAAAAATCAAAGTCTTACAGCTGGCGGTTTGTTGGTAGCACAGAAGGGAAGCAGGCCGGTTCTAGCGCAGACGTGTTCCGGTTCATTCAGTATTTTATGCACAGCCTCTGTGATTTCTTCACCGGAGAGCTGGAGTTTTGAGTGTCGCAGTGGGTCATCAACACTATCAGTATACTCGAACATCAAACCGGAGCGCTGACTAAGGGCCAGTATGCTCCATGATATCCAACAGCGAGCGAGATCAACCCCTGTCAAACCGTTGGCCATAAAGGCTCTGAGCTTTGACAGCTGGGGAGCATATTTGCTTCTCTCCTGGGCAGTCAATCTTTGAGGAAAAGGGTGTGTATTGCTGAGCCGCTCCGGACGAAAGCTAGGCAAGGGATTCTCACTAGCCGGGGAGGTGTCTTTGCAGTAGAACCATGTCTGATTCCACTCCTTGGGGTGACTGTGCAGCTTGGCGTGAGGGTATGTGACCTCTTTCCTTTTTTGAATCGCCATGCCACCCAACTCCGTATTGGAGCCATCAGTAAACTCAGTACGGCGGTTTAGATGGAAAAGATCTCTGAATAATTCCACTGTGGGCTCCTCTTGAAAGAACACCTCACAGAGCACTTGGAAGTGGCACATATTTGTAACAGAGTTGGGGCCAGTGTCTTGCGGATGGAGTTGGAAATTAGCTAAAACATCCCGGTAAAATTTAGAACCGGGCGGTTTAAAGCCCCGGGCTAGGTGATCTACGAAAACAACAACCTCTCCTTCTCGAGGTGTGGGGGGCATTCTTTGCCAGGAGCCCTCCAATGGATGGTATCTTTGCTGCCCAAGGCGCCAATCAGGACTAAATCGTCCAGTTGATCCTCTATGACGCGAGAAGGGACCCAATTGCACTCATACACTTGCTTGGCCATGATGGAATCTACAAGGTAGAAGATCCCGGTTCAAAAATGCATTTGATCAAGGTACGTTGGTATGGGCACTGTTAAACCGGAGACAGAACTATCTGAACCGGAGTTTCATGAAGCAACCAACATCTGGCGGTTCAACAAGGGGACTAATGGTATATACCGGTTTGTCAAATTTTTATACAAAGTTAAACCGCCTGATCTAAGCATTGAACAGTCAAGACTGCAGATGAGTAAGTACGCAAAAACAGATTTCACAAGATTATACTACAGCTTTGGATCTGGAACATGTTTATAAAGGAGATAAATATTCAAGGCCCAAAAGGAGCAGTGCCGAATCAGTAAGCAAAGGTACGGATAAGATCTATGGTCTTAATATGTGAAAGTGAAAATGGAGGATAAAAACTACTGCTACACAGAGCGAAGATTCACAGACTCGTCTAAGGATCTATCATATGAACAAGAAACAAGCGACGAATGCTAGAGAACATGGAAACCCTAGAACAGATCTATGATGAAAAGGATAGAAGACTTACCGGAGCTGAGGAAGGAGCAGAAGGTCGCCGCGGTGCTCTGGTACGCTCAGGTTGATGCAGCGGCCAAAGCTGGTGCAGAGGTCGACAGCGGCGGCGGAGCTCTGAAGCTGGGCGACGCGAGGAAGAAGAAGCAGAAGGGCACGAAGGGGAAAAAGAAATGACCCTTCGGTCCTATTTATAAAGCAAGGGACATGGGTCAGGCACAAAAATCAAGGGGCCACAAGTTTGGAAACAGAGCTATCGCCTTGATTATCGTAGATCTATTAAACAAGAAGGTATCATGGATAGTTTCTTGATGACAGATGACGTCACGCCGGTTTACAGCAATCAGAGAAGATGACATCACGGTGGTTCACCAAACTACAAGAAGATGTTGAAGCTGAAGTTTTTGCTAAGGATTGACATGAACCTGTTCAAATCAATCTGGGGCCTAATGTTGGGGATATTACTACTGGGCGTAAACCGGCCTATCTGGGCCGGGTTAACTTCATCAGCAGTTAAGTATGTTAAAGCCCATGAAGGTAGATGAGGGCTCAAGACCCATAATCGGTTGAGAGCCTGTAGCCATAAACCGGCGTGAATATGTAACTTGTATTGTAAGTTAGGAATAAGTAGAGACCAAACCAGACACATCTATGAGCTGGTGTTGGGACTCTTTAACCGACGGGCGTCACCCATGTATATAAGGGGACGACCCGGCGGCGGTTCAAGGACAACAGACAACAACTCGAGACATAGGCGAAGCTTGTTTGCTCCCTAGTCATCGAAACACCCATCAATTCCATCACAACTAGATGTAGGCTTTTACCTTCATCGAAGGGGCTGAACTAGTATAAACTCACTTGCATCCTTGTGTCCGCTTTAACCCCTTCAAGCTAACCCGTCGCGATGGCTCCACGACTAAGTCCTTTCTCTAGGACATCTGCCGTGACAAAACCACGACACTTTCCGCGAGCAGTGATAGTTTTTCTTTATGTTGTTGTTTTTATGGATCTTTTGCTGTGTAAAAACATATATTTGTTATGCAAGTCGCCTGACTTGGGTCAGTCTACCATTTCAGGCTGTTGGATGAATATCCTACGTCTCCTAACCCTTCTTTCCTTCTTCCTCACCTCTTCTTCTTCCCCAACAGACCACCGCACGGGCCGTACGGATACTCCCCAACATGCAGTTGGATAAACATACTCTATGAACGAAAATTATGTGTCAGCGATAGGATGGCTGAGTTTGGTTTATTCACATGCGACAACACGTGTCAGTGAGGGTGCGTTCCCTTGGTTGGGTTTGCGGCGTGCAAGAGCGACTGTGTGAGGGTGCGGTGCGACCGCGACAGCCGTGCACAAGTGTACCTCCTCATTTTGAAAACTTTAGGCAAGCTTGGCAAAAATGTGTGGCGAAGTTTGGCAATGCAAGGCCTAGACCCAAACAGGATAAGTACGTACGTACTAGGAGTACTAGTGTTAAAAAAGAAAGGCGGGGTTTTCCTTCGCGGGATTTAATCGATACAAATCCTCGTTTCACGTGTCAATTAATGCGCATTTTTTCTCCAAAGACCAAAGAGCTAACCATCTCACTCCTCATCGCTTGATTAATGCAGCGCCATGCAAACCAACCTTCTCACTTCTACATGCATGCATGTCGTCTCTCTCTCTCTCCCCTGTCCATCTCTCTGCACGCATGCGCCTCTCGCTCTCTCTCCTGTTTCTGCATGCAAGCAGCTCTCTCTGCCTTAGGAAGATGCGAAGCACATGGGAAAGAGAGATGGGATTACTACAGGCACGCATGCGGTGGAAAGGGGTGGAGGGCCCAGTTGGAAAGAGCAGCGAAAAAATGCCAATGCGCAGAGCATTGCGGGGAAAACAAAATTTTCTTAGACGCAGACAAAAAAGGACCGGAGGGAGTACTACTAGGAGTACTAGTGCAGTGAGATGGTTTCTCGAAGAAGACGATGGAGAAGCGGAGTCAGCGAACAGTGAAATGATGGTTGCTTCGTCTGTGCTTTTGTGATTTGACGCCTCACTGCTTTGTGATTTGTGATAGAAGGGACAAGGGAGTAGACTCTGTGCTCTATACTGTACTACATGCATCCAAGCATGGGAGAAGGAGGAGAGACGTTGCATTTTTCTATTCCTTCAATCAATCAATCGGGGAGCTTCGGTTCCATCTTTTTGGCTTTGGCAACACCGTCCACAATAGTTCTCACGATGCCAAAAGCTATTTTCACATTTGGCTACACATTGCGAATGCCCTTAACCATACCACTTGGTTTTGCTCCTGTGTGCTATCTATACAAATCTCAATTATATTGATCTAAAAAATTATAGAATCAAGATTAGTAAAAAGGAGGTGATTTTGCCGCGTGGATGGTGGGGAGGTTTCTTATTTGAGCAATGCTACATCCATGTAATGGTTTACGTAAAGTTACGAACTGATGTGATGTGGGACTATTTGATTGGATTAAAGGAGAGGATTAGGCCCACCCCACCTGAAAATCAGGGGGGCATATATAGATTAGATGGAAAGTATACGTAGCAGCTACGTAGCCCTTTGTAAGTCTAGGATTAGGCTTCTTATTTTCAAAGGACATTGTCCTCGCAGTTTGCTAACATGCGGTCCCACATGTCAGTGCTTTACCAAGCCAATCCGCGTCCCACATGAGGCAGAACAACGGCAGAAGCAACACGTGGTTAAGTTGAAGAAGATGAGGGAGAAGCGGATTCAGCAACGAGTGAAATGATGGTTGCTTCATCCCTCCAACTTAATTGCATAGTTGTTAGATGTAACATGCAAGAACGTGTAGAGATGTAGTTTTGGAGGGCCTACAGAGAGAAAAGCGTGATACGGTCACCGAACTTCAGAATAAGCTGATTACAGTCACTATATACGTTTTGCGGTGATTATACGGTCACTTGCTCATAGTTCAGCATCGGATTGCACTCTGTTGACCGGCCAAATAGTCTGCGTGGCGCCATGTTGACTAGTTAAATTGACCACGTTCCTTGTGGGTCCCACTTGTCAGTTCGCATAGGCAAAAGGTCAGATAAACACAAATTTACGCAGGCGTGACAAGGCTCCAACCCGTGCGCGGGAATCACCTGGTTGTGTATGTGTCTGTCAGGGCCTGATGTGTGCGCATGCAAGTGTAGGTTGAGCACTTGAGCGTGAGAGTTTGTGTTGGTCGTCTGGTGTACTGGTGTGTGCATGCATGCGTGCGTGCGTGCGTGCGTGTGAGTGTTGCGTGCGTGCATGGCTACGTGTGTGCGTGTGAGTGTTGCGTGTGTGCGTGGGTGCATGTGTTGCGTGGATGCAGTTCGTGTGCATGCATGCGTGTGTGTATAATCACCACACCAGCTCATGTGTGTTAAAACAGATGGCTCAGCATACCAATACAAGGCCACCTTGTCCGCTGTGCCCGCGGTCATGACTTCGAACTACCATCCAAATATTTTTTTTGTCATTTGTTTTCATTCTTACTAGCAAGATGCCCGTGCATTGCACGTAACATCAAGATGCATTTGTATGACTTGTTTATCTTGTGAGAGAAAATGATGAATGAGGGAAGGCCTTATTTGCAAATGTGGAGAGGTGTGTGGGTACCTTTTTGCAAAATTGCCATAGTTTCTTTCCTATCCGTCAGTTATAAATCGGACGGCCTATATTGCAGGATGGCAGGCACACCATCATCACCAACTCTGTTTTTATAAGAGTGTATTTTATGTATTTAATAAGAGTGTAGATGTAGAGTAGATACAAGTCGACAGGTGGGCACGATGGTAGTGAGATAATGTGATGCAACACTAGAGGTGCCACGTGGAGCGTTTAACTGGTTAACTAGTCATGTCATGAGCAAATACAGAGTTGTACGGTGAGCCCGTGACTTTATAATAACCACTAAACGTAAATTGTGAATGTAATGAGTGGATTCTGAAGTCCAATATACGTATCGTGCTTTCGCTTCAAATACAATGATCGTCATTGCATATATCGCGAGAGAAAGATGAAACATGCGTGAATTTTCTAGGGGCTTACTTTTAGAGGACCTGGAGATAGTTTTGTGTGCATACGTGAAAGGGGCGTACAGGGGGGTATGCGATGGAGAGAGAGATGCTCTTTGTTTCTCTTTATTATGACTAACTTTGTATATAGTATAAAAATATACAAATTCACAGTGCGGAATAAATATCATTGTGGGCACCATGCAATGCAAATTAGCGTTCGTACTCCTCCATATAACTTTGTAATGTTGTATATATGTAGAAACTCTAAAATAATTTTTTGGCCACACTTTATTCAAAAGGAATGTTGTATGCGAAATAAACGTGAAGAGAGGGCTTTTTAGATCAATGGGATACATGATGTAACATGTGTGAATGTGTAGTTGATGCATTTGGTGGGGCCTAGAGAGGTATGTGTGTGTATTACGTATTCGAGAGAGGCATGGATAGAGGGGCCGATGGGGGGCGTGGGAGAGATAGCACGAGAAATGAGAGTGGTCTAGAGAGAGAGACAAATATGACATCACGACAAGAGATTCCATTCCCTTGAGTGTGTATATGCAAGGGGGGAGGCAATAGAGGCACCAGGAGAAATTTTCTGTGTGTGTGGTGTTTGTGTTGGTATGTGTGGGTGTGAGAAGATAATGAGACGTGGGGGCAGAGGGTGTGTCATCGCGTGAGGTCCGGTGGGTCGAGGTGAGGCCCTTCTTTCAGTTTCGTCCTACGCCACATTGGTCGGCCCGTGACGCATTTAGGAAGAACCATGGATGACTAGTCGTACAAGACAAAGATAGCAGAATTGTGAAGGACTCTGTGTCCACTGACAAAACCGTCTAGGATTTGTAACCCTAGGTTCTCGGACTAAGTTAACACCTGTATCTCTGATATTACTATTCATTCAACCTAACTTTAAGGGGCATCCTAGAGAATGCTCTGCTAGAATCATACTCGTCGATTACGAAGAGAGGTGTGAGACAATGCATGAGAGACAGGCGTAAAGATAATGTGTGTACATGAGATACGTAGGCAGGTCCATGTATATAGAAAGGGTCGATGAGGATTGTGCGTGTGTATGTTTGCGAGAGGAAGAGTGCTTGTGATAAAGGTTAGTGGAAACAGTTGTAAATGGTTACGAGGGGGGAGGGTTATATCTAGAGCATGTGTGCGAGAAAGACACCTCAGGAGAGAATGTGTGAGCATGTGTGAGAGACCACCGATGGAGAGTGAAACTACACGTAAAAGACTACTCTACATATTGATTAAAGATATAAATTGTATCCAAATATTAGGATGGGATCATGATATTTGCAATTCGTGTAAGGAGCGGTCCTTGATCCATCAGACATCTAGATTCTATCGAATTTGAGCATGTCTATGTTATTATTCGACACAATTGATCCACATAGTTAGTAATTGAACTCCAGACAATGCATTGCTTTAGCAATCGAATATAAACGTGAGTATAGTTCATGTTGTGTGTGTAAAGCACATTATACATACGAAAGTGACACAATGGACATTATAAATAGCTACCTATGAACTAGCATACATTTGAATTCAACTTAAGGTGGTTTAAAAAATCGAATTCAACATGAAGTCCATTCAATTATTTGAATTTGATATCATGGCATTTGTAAACCATACCTAAATTATGGGGGCACCAATCTTTGCTCTGATTTTGTACATAATAGCATATGTAGTCGTGTACAAAATAGATTCCAATTTAGCTCCTCCATTCCAAAATAATCGTAGTTATAGGATTTTCAAGTGTCAAAATTTCAAAAAGAAGCGGATAATTTAATGAGGTTTTCAAACATACAAGGTCAAATATAACGTTGTATATTTAGGTCAATCCTAATAGTTCAAGAGTACTCTAAACGTGAATGCTTGTGTTTCAACATTTCGAACGAAGCGCCAAAAGAGCCTCTACTCACCCGAACCCGCGTGAGACCAATGTTTGGTAGTACAAGGAAATTACTTTTCTAATAACTCCGACCCGTGAAACCTACCGGCCCGACGTCCAAAGGTCTAAACCGGGGTAGGTTTGTAGCTTCACCTAGACGCCACACAACCGCATCTGAAAAACATTCATACACAATGGCCGCCTAAGTACACATGTGCGCGGCCGAAATCGCTCCCGCCCACTATTTGGGACACCTGGAATTACCATCCTACCCCCGACCCACAATAGGTCCGAAATTTAAGAGGGGGGCAAAGTTTGTACTTTCCCCAAATTTCAAAAAAGCACGTCCCATCTTCTGTTCAAAAAAGCCAAAAACAAGCGCGTCCCAGACCGAAACATGGTTCCCCCCCCACCCGTCCGATTCCCCATTCGTACTCCGTGGGCGCCAAAACTACCTCTCCACCAGCCGCGAAACCCCGGCGTCCTCCATCCACCACCCCATCCCACCCATTAACTGCCGCCCTCCTCCATCACGCTGGAGCCGATACCCCGACGTCGTCGTCCACCGCAACCTCAACCGCAACGCCCTCCACGGCTAGTAGTTGAAGCCGAGGCCAAGCCGTCCGTACCCGAGCCAGTTCAACCACGCCGTCCTGCGCCTCACCGCTGCCGCTCCAACTTCGCCACCCTCCACCGCACCGGAGTTGTTCCTGCTATGCCGTCCTTCGCCGCCTCGGATCTGCTTCCCCTCCGCCGACATACGGCCACAGCAACACAGTCAACAATTTGGCCATGGGTTCGTCCAAGCCTGCACCCTCCAGAACATCGGTTTCCCCGGTAAAAAGAAGAAGATCGGCGCGACATGTGGAGGTGACCACACCGGCAACCGAAAAAGGTACTCCTCTTCTCTTATTCGTGAAAATCTTACGTCTCTTCTTGCACGGTATTCATCCCACAGAAGACACTAGTTGACCGCTTCTTCTTGATACTAGATGTTCCTAGTAACTCGCGATGCACAAGGTTTCTCCTCATATACTATTTCACCTTAGCTAGAGGTCCGTCGCCCCCCTGAATTTCAATTTCTGGCCAGTTGATTCCCAATTAACGGAAGCATTCCCTAGCGTAACAGGTGCTAGTACGCCTATTACGCCGGGGAAGCAGCGCCTTGGTGTTTATCTTAGGGGCGTGTGCGGCCTAGAGCTACTGGTGCCCAATCTGGAGGTTGGCCGGGATTAAAGGGATGGCCTGGGGACGCTGCCAAGCACGGCGGTGGTGTGAGGTCGATGGAGGGCGGGGCGGCGGAGGCAGGGGTCGGGGCCGGTGGTCGCTGGTGGTTCGAGAAACATCGTCAACAGTGACTGGCGGGAGGTAGACGAAGGCCATCTGCCCGTTCCTTATAGATTGGATGGTTCATTAAAAAAATCGACTGACCTATTTATTGTCAGTCGACTGTTATCTTAGATATGACCACATGTGGTGGTGTGCTGGAGGAGTACCTGCATTTCCTGTGCTCATATATTACAAAATCAAATGGAGTAGAATCTAATTTTGTTTGCCATGCAATGTTGTAGAGCTATCATATGTCTCCTGTCATTTATTTTTCAGCCATCTGCTATCTGCTACTTTTACAGTGCACTAGTTATGCACACACTTCACCCTTACTCTCACTATTGTGTTTTTATGCAAGGGTATTTCAAACTCTGCTGCCATGAGAGAAGCCAAAAAGAAAAGAGAGAAGTCGCTCTAGCTTCGTATGCGGGTAGGCAAGACACGTTACAACGCTATAAAGGGTGCAGTGTCAGCAGATGGAGACGATAAACGTAGCTCTGGAGTTGATGACCTCGCTCGCAATGAACCACCATCCCAGGTGCTTGCTTTAACTTCGCGATGTCATATGTGGTTGCATGTTCCATATGGTGTCTAGCTTGTATTCGAAAGGCCGAAGTCGGTAAGATAAGGAAATATATTTTTTACATGAACCACCATCCCGTGAGCACCAAAAGACAAATAGCTAGTCAGGGCACTGGCCGAGCCAGTGACAAGCCCAGCAAAGATAGGCATCGCCTGGAAGCCAACTAAAAAGTTGCGATGGTGGCGAAGCAGCCCACCTCCCACCAGGCTCTCAGGCCCTAGATGATCATGCTCACCACTCCAGTCGGATGTCTAGCTTGTATTGCTTCCAATTTGGTTAAATTGCATCTGCTTAGCTTACACATTATACCTTTAAATATGACATGCCTTTCTGTTTTTGGTACATACTAGTACATCTGTGTATTAACCATGTTCTTACATCAAACTAATGTTCTTGTGTATCCCTCATCAATCACTTATGACGAGGCAGGCAGGCAAGGGGGCTACTCCTCATTTAAAGAATGCAGCGTCAGCCTGCCGACATGATTCTCAAGAAACAGAAATGCTAGATGAAGATAGTGAACGTAGCTTTGTAGTTGATTACAGCACTTCCCCTACACTAGCATCGCAGGTGCTTGCTCTAACTTGGCAGCGTGATATGTGGTTGCATGTTGCATATGGTGTCTAGATTGTAATTCTTCCAATCTAGTTAAACTGCATGTGCTAGTCTGCTTAGCTTATACATTATACCTGTTAATGTGACATGCCTTCCTGTATTTAGTACATAGTACATCTGTCTATTAAGCATGTCCTTACATAAAACTATTGTTTTTTTGTATCCCACATCAATGAACATGACGAGACACCTTTAGTATATGTAGTGCGATATTAGTTGCATCTTTCATATGATTTATAGCATGCGCTGCTTCTAATTTGTTGAAATTCCATTTATGATGGGACGCTTTTAACTTGGCAGAGTCATATTGGTTGCATCTTTCATGTGGTGTCTAGCTTGCATTGCTTCTTATTTGCTGGAATGGTTTCTGCTTAGTTTACACAAATAGTAGTGAACATGCCATGCCGTCCTGTTTTTCATACATATTCCATCCTGGTATCATGTGTTTGCCTTACATCAAAGTAGTGATTGTCAGTATCATGCATGAATGAGTTCTGAAGAGAGAATTTTATTGCCTTTTCTTGTCAGTTTTACTTGACAATTCAAAATCAATAAAGGGGAAGGAAGTTAGCACGACAGCAGATAAAGGTGCTCCTTCCGAATGGAGGGCCTCTACAGTTTCTACTCCTCCACACCCCCAAGAGGATTTCCAAGACAACACATGCATAGACACTCAACAAAGTTGTGTTTATGATGAGCACGTATCCCCTAGTGCAGCATCACCGGTGCTCCCCCTAACTTGGCATTGTTATATGTGGTTGCATGTTATGTGTGATGTCTAGCTTGTATTGCTTCTAATTTTGTTGAATTCCATCTGCTTACTTTACACATTATACTTGAATAAGACACGTGTTCCTATTTCTAGAACATACAATATCTGTCTATCACACCATGTTCTTACATCAAATTACTATTGTTGTGTAACCTGCAACAATCACTTATCATAAGACATGTTTGCCTTCGGAGTGTGATATAGGTTACATCTCACATTCTTTTCTAGCTTGTACTACTAATTTGTTGAAATGGCACTTATGACGAGACAATTTTAACTTGGTAGAGTGATATTCGTTGCATCTTTCATATGGTGTCTAGCTTTCATTGCTTCTAATTTGTTGAAATGCCTTCTCCTTAGTTTACACATAATAAGCTGTGAATATGCAATGCTGTGAATATGCAATGGCACTAATGACGAGAGACCTCTAACATGGTAGTGTGATGTTGTTTGCATCTTGCATATGATTTATTTCTTGTATTGCTTCACATTTGTTTAAATGCCATTTATGATGAGACACTGTTAACTTGGCAGAGCGATATTTATAGCATCTTTCATATGGTGTCTACCTTCCATTGCATTGCTTCTAATTTGGTGAAATGTCTTCTTCTTAGTTTACACATCATAGTTCTGGTTATCTCTTCCGTCCTGTTTTTCATACATATTACATCCTCCTATCATGTGGTTGCCTAACATCAAAGTTCAGTTCGTCTGCATCACACATCAATTTGTTCTGAAGAACTAAATTTTTATTCGTTTTTCTTGTCGGGTTGACTTAACGTGGCACAGAGAAAGAGGAAGAAACACATAATGGCAGGGAATGAGAAGCGGATGAATCCTGCAGATTTTGCTGGTACTGATGGTGCAATAGAAGGTCAAAGTCCAGCAGAAAATTCTACAAACACGGCATCCCATGCTACACGAGTTGCAAAAAAGCCAAACAGAAACAAATAGCTACCACCAAACAAGCAGAGACAGCCCTAGTTCTTGCAACACCTACCACAGTACTACCAGCTGCACGACTTACTCGTGCATCAACTGAGCTAGAAGCACGTTCCCAAGCTCCCTTGCCACCTGACACTACTTCCCAAGCACTCTTGACACAAGACAAGTTGGCAATATCAGATGAACCTTGTGAACTTCAACAGCAAGAAGGTAGTTGCTGGAGTCAAGTTATAGTTGCATGCTTCTTTATATGTAGTCTCACAGTTTGATGTACACTAACACTTCCTATGTTCGTTGTTGGACTAGCACCTAGGCGCAAGAGGAAACAAACATCAGGGATAATGCTCGATAGGTTAACTAAATCTAGAGGAGGAAGAATGGAGATCTGTTTTGAGGCAGGTTTAAAAAGGCCACGTGATGCTACATAGTCAGCCAAGTTAGTATCAGAGGCAGCGGTTGTCGTTAGGTGTCATGTACGTATCCTCCCAACATGGATTCAGTACGGGAATGACAAAGAAGAAACCCAGTTCAACACCTTCCTCGACCATTTATCTGTAAGTATGGTTATGTATGGAAACTAGTAATATCGTCTTGCTCTGTCCCATACTTTCTAGGTTGCTGATAATGAGACTCCCATAATTTTCAACATATGAGGTTCAAGTTGGATAGCCAAGATGATGCAACCAGACAAGCTTGCACCCATGTTTTCAAGTCTACTCTGTGACAATATCGGTATAACTTGAGGAAAACTCACTTTGAAGGCAAGGCTACAGTGAACTTTCCCAAACATCTCCAGTGGAAAATATATCGGATGAAGACTGGAGGGGCCTTGTTAAAGACTGGTCTGATCCGAAGTATCAGGTACATTATATATATGTGATCAGATCACATGTTGAAGTCCTATTTATGCATATGCCACACAAATCTATCTTCTTGTAGGTGAAATGTTCAAAGAACAAGGCCAACCGTACGAAGGTGAAATTCCAACAGACAACAGGATCTCGTAGCTATATTGCACACTGTGAGGCTCTTGTAATTAGCTGCTGTTTCACTCTTTTCGCTGTACCATATTATCAGATCTATATTGACTTGTTCTAAATGCAGAGGAAAGCCCGCAAGGACCAAAAAGTACCTGAACCAAATGATGTGGAAATCTTCAAGGACTGTCACACCAGCAAGAAGAAGGGCATGACTACACCAGTCAAAGCCGTTGTTGTAAGTCCTTAATCCTCATGCCTTTTAACTACTACTTACTCTGACTTGTGCCTTGAACTGCATGGTTTGCAGCCAATGTCTATTACTCTTTTCAATTTTATACACAATTGTCTTAGCGTATCATTGCACCTTACAAGGTTTAAAATAGAGGAGTGATGTTCCTTTGATCTTGACCCGTAATCTAGTTCCGTGCTGGACTTGCCCACACAACGTTACAATTGCATGTTTGTCTGTTCTCAGTTGTTTTGTGATATGAATGATGTCATAGTATGCTTACCATATTATAAACTTTGTCTCTTTATCCTTAGCCCTCAATACAATGTGAATAAATAGACAATACATTAGCAATGGTACATGGTCATATGTTTGGAACCTGGTTTTATTATGTACTTTGCAATGAAATACAACTAATATTTTACATGGGTTCACCAAAATAAGTTCTGTATATAGACCAAAGCTATTTTGTTTGGTTTTGCTGCCTCCTTAATATCTTCTGTTCTGGTACTACTAATGTAAAACCTCAACTTTTCAGCGAGCTATGGAAAAAATGGTGGAACCGCCACCTTCTGAAGGTGGCGAGGCAACTATAACCGTAATGTCAGCTCTTGCTGCAGTGGGTCAGTACCTGTCCACTAGCAGTGCCAAAAGCACGTTCCTGCGTAATACTGGGTTGGTTGTTAAGGCAATATCATCCAAATTGCCTCATGATCAAGATATGCAAGCTCAAAGCAATGTTGTATCTGCGCTCCACACACAAGTCCATTCCCTAACAGACACCATTTGTGAAACAAGGAGAAACATTGCTCAATGTCATCAAGATATGCATGGTTTTGAAACCAGACTATCAGACATTTGCTATGTTGTTCAGGAGCCTAGGGAAAATGAAGGCGAGGGTTATGGTGCTCCATCGGACAATACAACATGAAAACGTAACAGCCAGGTCAAATGAACTGAGCTTCTGAACTTCTGGTGGTGCATTTATCTGCTGGACTATTAAGTTTTATGCCAACCTTCCTTTTGTTATATAGTTGTAATTTGTTTTGGTGCGATACAAAATTTATTCTTAACGTGCAGCCACCGGCTGAAGAAAACAACAAGCCATTTTTGTATAGTGTAGGGTGTTCCCTATATTTGCATTGGTGGCGATCTTTGATGCCGAGTGGATGTAATATGTGCAATCGCCTTAATAGCCTAGCGTTAGTTTTGGCCTTATTTATTTCCTAGTCTTCTTTTTCCCTGGTTTGCTAGTGGCCGCAACTACCATGGGCCATATATGGGTCGTAGGATCCATGTGTCTCCTACGGGCTGTCGATAAATGGGCCTGTAATCGGTGGGCCTCGGGCCGTCGGATAAATGGGTCTACATGGGCCGTAATCGGGCGTAATTGGTATCGGCCCAGCACAGTAACAGGCCGTAGGACAGCAAAGGCTTAATTATGTCACAAGCATAATGGGTCGTTAATGGGCCAGAATATAGGACAGGCTGGAAATGGCGCAACGGGTTAACATGCCAGAAATGGTCTGACTCTTACCATGGGCCGAATTTGGCCCATTAGGGTAACATGCCAGTAACGGGCCGACTCTTGCCATGCGCCGAATTTGGCCCATTAGGGGAACAGGCCAGTAACGGGCCGACTCTTGCCATGGGCCGAATTTGGCCCATTAGGGGAACAGGCCAGTAACGGGTCGGAAGTAATCGAGGGCCGAAAAGGAACCCAAGAACGTATGGGCCATCAATAGGCCGAAAGCTAACACGGGCTGCAAACGGCCCATGTAAATCACGGGTCGTTAACGGGTATAAAGAAAATTACTGTTCATTATGGGCTAGAGTCACCGTGGGCCTGTAAAGGGCCGAAAGATACGAAGGCCTCATATGGGCCGAAAGACGTCGTGGGCCATACATGGGCCGAAAGTGAAATGGGCTGGTGTTATATTCGACGGCCCACATGACGTTGTTGGGCCGATTTCCTTTAGGGCCTAACGGGCCGTGAGTTAACGGGCCGTAAAATGGGCTATTTGCGAAGAGACCATTAATAGGCTTTTAATGGGCCAGCCCGTTAACTTTTAACCAAGTTAAATGGGTCGGCTTTGTAAGCTAAATGGGCCAGTGGTGGGCCGTGGCATGTGTCAACATATCATAGGCGCCTATCTTACCCACTGACGAGTTAACACGTGTTTCGTCCGGCCAATAAGAATTTTACACGTGGAAATTTCCCGTTGGTCGGGGATGTTAACGGGTTATCGGATCCAAAACCCGACCCGATAGCTTAACGGCGTTCCGTTACGGTGGATGCCACGTGTCGGTCACCCTTGACGAAAGCACTTCTGTGACGCGTGATTTATCATCATGGAAGTGGACACTTCCATGATGATAATTTTGGTAATGTCATGGAACAGTTCTACGACAGCACAGGTATGACTATCTTGATTCTGTCATAAATTAGTCATGGATGTACATGCATGACAAAAAACGTGACCTACTGTGATAAACACGTATCATCACAGAAGTGTACTTTTTTGTAGTGGGGGCGGCCTCACCAGGCTGGCTCGCAAGGGGCGGAGAGATCAAGGCAAGGGGCACCTCGCGAGGTTCCTATGACGCAAGCCATGATGACCAAGGCCAGGCGGGCACCAGGAAGGCGCCAGCACGCGTAGTGTCCTCATTTCCTCTTTGGTGCTAAAGAGGCAAGCGCAGGCGCGGAGTCCTGAGGCATCAAGCAAAGGTTTCCATATCGGTGCAACGAGACCAAGACCAGCAGGATGACAGGATGGAGGTCACCGTGGAGCCCAGGACGGCGTCACCACCAGAGCCTTTGGCAGGCGAAGACCATATTTTGTCAGGATAGCTTGTACTAGTTGTCCCCCTTCAAATTGGCCGTTATGGGATCCTTTCCCGCCAAATATTTCGAAGAGGACCCGGACCTGTATATATAGGACTAGCCACCACCGTAGGGAGAGAGGATCTGGGACCGGATCCATTCCACCAAGGCCACCACACTCACCAAGCACAAGAACACCTCTCCTCAGGAGGTTGTTCTTCCCTTGTAACTGTTCAACCTCAGCCCAAGAGGCAATCCACCACACCACACTGGAGTAGGGTATTACACCACATCGGTGGCCCGAACCAGTATAAATCGTGTGTCCCTTTGTTCTCTGAGTTCGGGGCGCTAAGCCTAGAGATTGCTATGAGGGCGTGGGTTAGAGGGAGGAGAGATCTTTGTGCGCATCCCAGTGTTCGAACCTCAAGGGTTTTGCCGGAACCCGAAATCCGACAGTAGGCACAAAGGACAAATAATCTTTCAACTCTTGCAAAGCTGCATCTGCTTCTAGGGTCCACTTCATAGGGCCGGCCTTCTTCAAAATTTTGAAGAACGGCAGGGCGCGCTTGGCAGACTTGGAAATGAATTTGCTTAGCGCGGCAACACATCCTGTCATGCGCCTCACATCCTTAACTGCCCTTGGCGCTTGGATCTGCTTGATGGCCTTGACCTTGTCGGTGTTGGCTTCAATCCCGCGATGGGATACAAAGAAACCAAGCAGCTTGCCAGAGGGAACACCAAATACACACCTCTCTGGGTCGAGCTTCAAATTGATCTTGTGCAGATTGGCAAATGTTTCCTCCAAATCCTAAATAAGGGTGGCCTTATCCTTGGTCTTTACCACAATATCATCCATGTAGGCTTCTATGTTTCTGTGCAACTGTGGCTCAAAACCAATCTGGATTGCCCTTGCAAAAGCAGACCCGGCACTCTTTAATCCGAAAGGCATGCGGACAAAGCAATTAGTACCACAGGGAGTGATAAACGATGTCTTCTCTTCATCCTCCTTGGACATGAAGATTTGGTGATACCCAGAGTATGCATCCATAAAGGAGAGCAAATCACAACCTGAAGTGGAATCCATGATCTGGTCGATGTGCGGCAAGGGAAACGGGTCTTTCGGGCAAGCCTTGTTGAGATATGTGAAATATATGCAAAGCCTCCACTTCCCGTTAGCCTTCCGGACTACCACTGGATTTGCCAACCACATGGGGTGCAATACTTCTTTGACGAAACTAGCTGCCTCAAGCTTCTTGATATCTTCTGCAATAAACTGCTGCCTCTCCAAGGTCTGCTTCCGGACTTTCTACTTGACAGGTCGGGCATGCAGGTAGACAGCAAGGTGGTGCTCGATTACCTCCCTGGGAACACCGGGCTATCAGATGGTTGCCAGGTAAACACAGCGACATTCGCCCGTAGGAAGGCAACGAGTGCGCTTTCCTATTTGTCATCGACGGTGGCGCTAATAGTGAAGGTACCATCAACGCCAGCTAGCCCTGCCGGGACCTTCTTCACTTGGGGTGCAGCGACCTTGGATCTCTTGCTGTTAGAACACTCTGACACGTCGTCAACGGGTGTCGTGCACTCGGTGGGGCATGCTTCCCGGACTCTTTGCCGAAGTCTCTACAGTCTTTCTTCTTTCCTTTACTTTTCTTGGCGGGGGCGGCCGCTGCCTCTACCGCGACCGCGTCCCGACATCTTGTCCACACAAATGATTGCATCCTTCTCATCTAATGGTATAGTGATGACTTCCAGTGGCCCAGGCATCTTCAATGTGTTGTTGGCATAGTGGGATGGCGCCATGATCTTAGCCATAGCCGGGCGTCCAAGAATCCCATTGTACGGCAGGGGGATCAACCACATCAAACACAATCCTCTCAGTCCGATAGTTTAGTTCTCCCCCAAACATTACCGGCAACGTGATCTTTCCCTTGGGATGGCTCCTGCCAGGATTAACTCCTTGAAACATGCTGGTAACCTCTAGCTCTTCTTCTCCTATCTGAAGCTTGCTGATGACTACCGGGGAAATCAGATTTAGCCCGGACCCACCGTCCAACAACATCTTTGTGACCTTGAGGTTGCGGATTGTTGGAGAGACCAACAATGGCAAACATCCTACCGCCATGGTGCGGCTAGGATGGTCCTCTTCGTTGAAGATGATGGGCGTACGGGACCATTTGAGCGGCTTCCGGGCCTCCGGTGCTGGCTCCACGACATTGACTTCTTGCGCCCACCGTTTGAGCTGGCGGTGAGGAGTGTGCAGAGATGCACCTCCATCAATGCACATGGCGTTTGTGGCCTTTTGAAACTCATGCTCACTGGTATCCTCTTCATCCCCTCCATCACTCTCATCATCACAGGTTTCCTTCTCTCAACCTCTGGCGGCCTTTCCTTGGCTCCGAAAGGGTTTGTCGGGACGGTTTACTTCACCACCTCGGCTCTTACCGCCAGCAACATTCTGACCTTTTTCCTTATCTCACTTCTCATACTCTGCTTTCTATTTATTGACAAGCTGCTCAACCTGATAACACTCTCGAAGGTTGTGGCCATTGGTCCGATGAATCTTGTAGTACGAGCCATCACCCTTCATGGCTTTCTCAGGGCACACCGGATTGTCCAAACTTCCGGTAGGCCAGCCCAGAGTTGCCCCTGGTGGCCACCGGCAGCTGACGGGTTGGACCAACACTCAGAGGAGCACTGGCCTGGGGGGGGGGGTTAAAATAAAGATGACCCTCGGGCTCCGGAAACCCGAGGGAAAAGGCTTAGGTGGCAAATGTTAAAATCAAAGTTGGGCCTTGCCGGAGGAGTTTTATTCAAAGCGAACCGTCAAGGGGTTCCCATAACACCCAACCGCGTAAGGAACGCAAAATCAAAGAACATAACACCGGTATGACGAAAACTAG
Source organism: Triticum urartu (assembly GCF_003073215.2). Classification (NCBI taxonomy): domain Eukaryota; kingdom Viridiplantae; phylum Streptophyta; class Magnoliopsida; order Poales; family Poaceae; genus Triticum; species Triticum urartu. The sequence continues at coordinate 272,822,605 of NC_053022.1, forward strand.
GGCGGCAAGAGTGGAACAAAACACCAGGCATAAGGCCGAGCCTTCCACCCTTTACCAAGTATATTGATGCATTAATTAAATAAGAGATATTATGATAACCCAACATATCCATGTTCCAACATGGAACAAACTTCATCTTCACCTACAACTAGCAATGCTATAAGAGGGGCTGAGCAAAGCGGTAACATAGCCAAACAACGGTTTGCTAGGAAAAGGTGGGTTGGAGGCTTGACATGGAAATAATGGGAGGCATGATATAGCAAGTGGTAGGTATCACGGCATAGCAAAAGAGCGAACAACTAGCAAGCAAAGATAGAAGTGATTTCGAGGGTATGGTCATCTTGCCTGAAATCCCGCAAGGAAGAAGAACGAGTCCATGGAGAAGACAACCGGACGTAGTCGAACGAATCCTCACAAATGCGACGTTATCGGAACCAACCCGAAGAAGCAACACCGGAAAGAAGCAAACAATCATGGTAAACAACCATCACATAATAATGGCATGATGCACAATCAAGTATGATGCATGTCCGGTTTAATGCGGCATGACATGGCAAAATGCACAAACAATCCTACAAATTAAATGGAGCTCAATATGCAACTGGTTGCATATTGACGAAACACCACGTTCAAGTTATTTAGTTCGATCTCGTTTAAGTACTCAACAATATTAAATGTTGATCAACATGGAAAGAGGTGAAGCATAATCAAACTAACTATCTAGTCAAGTTTTAAATGAGGCCGAAAATAACAAAAAACAATTCCGGAAAATCCCCACATGCATTAGCAATTTAATGCAACAACAATTTTAAACATTTTAAATGTTATTATCATGATGCGGATGACATGCAAGTTTTATGCAATATTTATAAAAATGTTGGCATGATAAGATATGAGGCATTTGTCATCGTGACGAAAACAAAAGGGGTGCCACGGCGACAATAATGAAACGGTGCCACGGCAATGTTCTGGTTCCGAAAACTCATTGAGACGTCGGTGCAAAATAAAGTGTGGCGGGAGCGTTCAAAAGATGGTGGGGTGATTACGGTTACCGGGTTCCCACGGGTCGACGACGGTGACAAGGCAAAAGAGGGGCAACGTGCACCGACAACTCGAGCATGGAGCAAGCACGAGCATCTCATACATCACACATGCATCCTTTCATGGGCGGTCGTCTCGGGGTTATACCTTAGAAGCGTGCGTTGTCGGAGGGGTTCGAGTTCGATGTGGTGTAGGGGAAGTAGATGTTCTCGGGACGTTCGTAGTGGAAGTAGTCGTTCCGCGATGGTAGTAGAAGTAGTGGTACTATCGGTCCTCGACGGTAGTGGTACACATTTATCGTAGCACGAGTTTCCGTAGATGTTCGGGGTCACGGTGAGGAACTTGATGCATCGTTGAGCTTGGCGTCCGAGGAATCCCACATAGTCGTACACGAGTCATAGTCGAACTTGACGGTTCCGTTACACGGTTCTTCGGAGATGGTAGTTGTTCTTGGTTCCTAGACGAGCTTGACGGATCCGAGGGCTCCGGCCATCGTGGTACTTGGCTCAACACTGTGTAGTCGTACATTCTGAAGAGGAACTTGGCCATCCGAAGGTGTACTTGGCGCACATCAGTCGTCGTGGAAGTAGTGGTACTTAGGCATTTCATTTAGTGCTCGTTCGAGCATCCAAGGTCTTCGGCGCTACGGTAATCATACACACATTCGGAGAGGAACTCGGTGTATCCATGTACTTGACGTTCCAGTGTGGTAGTGGTTCGGGCGTCTGACAAAACGGTACTTGGCAGCCTTCAAAAACACCGGTCGTCGCGGAACGCGTTCTTGGCGATACCGTAGAGGCAGCAGGGTACTTGACGCATCCACGAAAGGGACTTGGCGTCCTTGGCAGATGAAGTCCATGATGTCAGGTGATGGCTTGGAGTTGAATTAGGCAAAGTGGTGCAGTAAGGCAAGGCTGGCGCAGGAGCTTGAGTTCACGGGGCCCTGGCACGCGGCAGCACGACACAACAACAGGCAGAACATGGTTGGCAGCAAAGGAGGGGCCGGCCATGGCGGCAGGAAGGCGATGACGCCATGTAGCAGTGAAGGAGCGGGCACGATGAGGGAGGCGGGACGCGCGCAGGAGAGTAGCGGCAGTCCACGGCTGAGGTCGGGTGGAGGAAGGAGTGGCCGGCGTGGTCGCGCGCGGCAGCGGGCTTGCCGGCGTCGGGGACGAGGTGAAGTGGGGCCGGCGACGATGTGCATAAGGATGGTGAGGTTCGACGACGGCGCACAGGGTCGCGCTGGCATGGGGAGGCGCTTTGCTCTGGCGAGGTCGAGGTCCGGTGATGCCCTATGGCGCACGCCGGCGCGGGGCAACGACGAGGTCCTGCGGGTGCGGGAGGCAGATGGCGGCCGGGGATGAGGTGCTCGGGCGCAAAGAGATGAGCGCAGGCTGAGGAAGTCGGGGCCATCCATAGCACAGCGGCGGGAGCTCCGGCCTGGGTGGTCACCAGCGGCGGGGTTTGTCGGGGCATCACAACACTCCACCACTATGAGAGGATCTCGTCCCGAGACCTAGGATGGCACCGGAGAGAAAAACGGAAGAGGAAGAGAAGAGGTAAAACTAAGTTGCTTCTTTGACAAACGAGTGAAACCAATGAACCTTGAGGTTCCTTAATAGAACCTTGTGGGTAGAAGGACATAAGGAAAGTGTTACGATGGAAAAGAAGTATATGCAAGCACTCTGGTTGAAACGATATGTACAAGGGATGATAAGACCAATTACGACAACACTCCGGTTGGAAATGGAAGGTAAAGACTATGAACTTGGCAAAAATGAAAGCACTTGGATGAGACTCCGGTTAGAAGAGGAATGATATTCACAACACTCCGGTTAAAACAAGATAGAGAAGGAATACAACTGATACAATTTGGACAGCACTCCGACTATAAATGGAAGGAATTGAACATGAACTTGACAAGATGAGAGGATACTTGATGAGATCAGCAACACACTGCCTTCGGAACTATTGAAAGAATGGCATAATGGGTAAAAAAAGATTTCCGACAGCACTCCGGTTGAGAAGGTAGGTAAAACTTGATAAGATAAGAGAGCTTGAAAGAAAACACGACACTCCGGTTAAATGGTAAGCAAAAAGGAAAGAACATGATCTTTGATAAAAATGGGATGATGAGTGAAGAGAGCAACATCATAATGCCTCTGAAACAAAAGAATGGAAAACTAGATGGTTGGAAAGAAAAGGAACAGAGAAGACGAATGACGACTCTCACAAATAAAATTGAAAGAGCATGCTTACGACGAAAAAGTTGAACAGAGTTGTTGGAAAACCAACAATGAAAAGATAAGCTTGTTGTGGCCTTATGGAAAACATCTCAAAATCTTGAGGTGAAATTCTGCCACTAACGAAAAACAATAGATTGGATTGATATCAACAAGGAGACGAGAACTTACTTCACCGGGAGGATAAATGAAGAACTTGGGTCATATATAAGCACCATAAATAGCAACAATCCTTAGGGAAAGCTTTAGGTGAAATATAACCCAAGATAACTTCCAACGAAGAGATTGATGGGTTGCAAAGGATCTCATGAACGAATTGAAAATGATGGGTTTACAATAAGTCATTCCGGACAACTTATGAATCATGAAACACGAAGTGAAATTGCCACAAATGACATAACACCACCTTAAAATATAAGGTAGAAAGAATTGCACTTCGGAATGCAAGATGAAGAAAGCTTGAAGTATAGCTTGGCGGTTCATCGCTTCAAGAGAAATCTTGAAGAACAATTGAAGAATGGAATGCATTCTTGACGAACCACCATGTAGAACCTCCATGAAGAACTCCGGTAACAAAATGATGATAAAAAGAAATAGAAGTTGAAAACACAAGGTGAAGCCTTGCGATGCTTTAGATGGAGCTTCGCGATGATATAATTGATAGATCTTGGAACTCTGGGAAAGTATGAAGCACTTGAACCGAGAATGTGATATGATGAACAACTACGGAAAGAATAAATTAGATCACTTGGATGAAAAAATAATAAGAATTATGTTATGCGCATCCTTCACTAATTTAAATTGGTGACAAGCAACGGATTTGGCATACTACTTATTCTCGTTGAAATAATTAAGGTAGATATAGCGCAAGCTTGAGGAGGTCTTCAATGATCCACCGGTAGAACTTGAGAAACACAAATGAATTGATGATAACAAGAGGAAAAGAATGTTGAATGAACCATCGTAAGAATAGAAAATGAACGAAGAAAAGACAAGGAAACACCAAGGAGAATTAGAGAACGAATGACGATACCTGAGGGAATTTGATACACGAGAACGAAGAGATCACGAGCTGATTATAGAATATTTGAATGATGCACCGGTAAGATTTGGAGAACGAGAGCTGAAAGCTGGAATGAATAATTCTGAGATAATGGGCTCCAGAGAATCAAACTGAAAAGACTCCTGAATTGCTCTGGAATGGTGAAAAGAATTCTCACAATCGAAAACAATTATGAGAGGATGGCATAAAGCTAGCACCAAGAATCTTCAAGAGAACGGATATGATTGCAGAGAAACTCTTCTTCGGTCTTCAAATGTTGAGAATGATGACGATAACCACCACTGAGAATTGTTTAGACACTCCGGGAGAATCAAAAGCGAAGAGGTTGAGCCAACGATGAAAAGAAATTGAAAAACGATATTGGAGAAGGCAATTGACTGATGAAAATTCATTCTTACATCAAGTTGGAGAAGAATTTGATAGTAGCTCCGGAAAAATAGAAGAGTCAGGTAAGATGCTGGGAAAAGACCTGTGGGTTAGGGCCCACTCAAAAGAAACACCGTTGAACAATTACTTGAAAAGGAGATTGCACCGGTTGATTTAAATGGCTTGAATGAGATAACATCCTCAAAAGGACTTGAGCGAATTGAGAATGGAAACTTGAGTCTTCTGAGATATCTTCAGCACTCCGGAATAATTGAATAGCAAGAAGTGGATGATTAAGAGGTGCACCGGCATGAGAAAACATTTGAAATGAGGAAAAGATATGATGGACAAAGCTTGACTTGAATCCACCGTAGAATAAAAGAATGAAGAATGATAAGCTTGTAGAGCATCTTCATGAGAATCACCGGATAAGAACATTGATGGAAAAGAATGGAGAGACTTCCCATCGATAAGAGTATACTTGATTAGACAATCTGAGTCCAGGAAAAAAAAAGGGGGGGGGGGGGGGAAAAACAAAGGCAACTTGGGATGGATGAAACAAATAACGTTGAGAAGACTTTGAGTTGATCTTGCGGATGTTGAAAAATGATAGGATCATCTTGAAGAGAAGTGCACCGGTTGAAATAGAATTGGGATGATAACCTTGATGATCAAAAAGGATTAATACTCTCATAGAAATATGAGAGCGTCGCTTAAGGAAGGTATGGAATCAACACTTGACTTTGAAGCAACTCGAATACCACAACTGAAAACAAAACAAAGGATTGGCTTGCAGAATAAACCGGAAACAAACATATGGTAGATCCCATATCATATCATGTGTCTGTTGGAAAGATATTCTAGGAGCTACTTGAATTCCCACTTATAAACTCCCGAAACTTTCTGGTATGCAATCAGGTGTTGGGGATACAGGGGAATCATAATATCTCACCCAAACTAACAATTCCTACATCCAGCTGTTTCCATCCTTCAACACATAACCAAGAAACCTTCAGAAATCATTTACCTCAACCTTCGAAAAGCATCTGTTATACGAGTTATGGCAATACTCCCGAACTCCCGCCCCAGTACTGGGTGGCATCGAGGTTATCTCGCCAACAACTGCATAAAAGAGATTTTCGATGTCGGCGAACTCAGGTATTCCAGAACTGCAACGATAAAATTGTGATGACAACACCTCGGAGCTCAACTCCCCGGGACACTGCCACAACCCCTAAATGTCAGGAGGCACCGAGAAAAATGTTCTCGTCACAAAACCATCGGAACAATTCCAAGATACCCGCGTGATCCTAAAAAAATTCATGAAATTTGAGGAGAGAAGAGTCAAAACTCTATGTCAGGAGGCCTCACCAAAGCGACGAAGGGACCGAGGAGTAAAAAGAATCCTACTCTCCGATATATATAATCCTAAGACTCCAAACATTTTCTTCTAGACTCAACAACGTCAGCGATTCGATCAAGCAGGGGGCTCCTAAGTCGGGGAAGGCTCTGATACCAACTTGTAACACCCACGATGCGGCTATATCTCCCACGTGTGGAGCATTACTTAGAGGCATAACCGCATGGTAGGTATGTCGCAAGTGGGGTAATCTTTACACATCCCATGTACTGAATAAGAAAGGGATAAAGAGCTAGCTTACAATCGCCACTTCACACAATACATAAATATAGCATTACATCATCCAGAATACAATCAAGGTCCGACTACGGAACCAAATAAAAGAAGAAAACCCCAATTGCTAGATCCCCGATCGTCCCAACTGGGCTCCACTACTGATCAACTAGAAACGAAACAACACAACGAACACGATCTTCATCGAGCTCCCACTTGAGCCGGATTGCGTCACCTGCACTGGTATCATCGGCACCTGCAACTGTTTTTGGAAGTAATCTGTGAGTCACGAGGACTCAGCAATCTCACACCCGCGAGATCAAGACTATTTAAGCTTATGGGTAGGATAGAGTAATGAGGTGGAGCTGCAGCAAGCACTAGCATATATGGTGGCTAACTTACGCAAATAAGAGCGAGAAGAGAAGCAATGCAACGGTCGTGAACTAGAAGTGATCCTGAAACTACTTACATTCAAGCATAACACAAGAACCGTGTTCACTTCCCGGACTCCGCCGGAAAGAGACCATCATGGCTACACACGCGGTTGATGCATTTTAATTAAGTTAAGTGTCAAGTTCTCTACAACTGGATATTAACAAATTCCCATCTGCCCATAACCGCGGGCACGACTTTCGAAAGTTCAAAACCCTGTAGGGGTGTCCCAACTTAGCCCATCACAAGCACTCACGGTCAACGAAGGATATTCCTTCTCCCAGGAAGACCCGATCAGACTCGGAATCCCGGTTACAAGACATTTCGACTACGGTAAAACAAGACCAGCAAAGCCGCCCTAATGTGCCGATAAATCCCGATAGGAGCTGCACATATCTCGTTCTCGGGGCACACCGGATTGTCCAAACTTCCGGTAGGCCAGCCCAGAGTTACCCCTGGTGGCCACCGGCGGCTGACAGGTTGGACCAACACTCAGAGGAGCACAGGCCCGGGGGGGTTAAAATAAAGATGACCCTCGAGCTCCGGAAACCCGAGGGAAAAGGCTTAGGTGGCAAATGTTAAAATCAAAGTTGGGCCTTGCCGGAGGAGTTTTATTCAAAGAAAACTGTCAAGGGGTTCCCATAACACCCAACCGCGTAAGGAACACAAAATCAAGGAACATAACACCGGTATGACGGAAACTAGGGCGACAAGAGTGGAACAAAACACCAGGCATAAGGCCGAGACTTCCACCCTTTACCAAGTACATAGATGCATTAATTAAATAAGAGATATTATGATAACCCAACATATCCATGTTCCAACATGGAACAAACTTCATCTTCACCTGCAACTAGCAACACTATAAGAGGGGCTGAGCAAAGAGGTAACATAGCCAAACAACGGTTTGCTAAGACAAGGTGGGTTAGAGGCTTGACATGGCAATATGGGAGGCATGATATAGCAAGTGGTAGGTATCGCGGCATAGCAATAGAGCGAGCAACTAGCAAGCAAAGATAGAAGTGATTTTGAGGGTATGGTCATCTTGCGTGAGATCCCGCAAGGAAGAAGAACGAGTCCATGAAGAAGACAAACGGACGTAGTCGAACGGATCCTCACAAACGTGACGTTATCGGAACTAAGCCGAAGAAGCAACACCGGAAAGAAGCAAACAACATAGTAAACAACCATCACATAATCATGGCATGATGCACAACCAAGTATGATGCATGTCCGGTTTAAAGAGGCATGGCATGGCAAAGTGCAACAAACAACACTACAAGTTAAGTGGAGCTCAATATGCAACGAGTTGCATATTGACGAAACACCACAACAATTATTTAGTTCTCTCCCGTTTAGGTACCCGACAATATTAAAAGTTGTTAAACATGGCAAGAGGTGAGACAAATGAAAACTACCTATCTGGGCAATTTTAAATGAGGCCGGAACAACAAACAACAAGTCCGGAGAATCCTCATGTGCATTTAACAATTTAATGCAACAACAATTTAAACATTCTTGATGTTGTTATCATGATGTGGATGACATGTGCAAGTTTATGCAAGTTTTTTGTGAAAATGTTGACAAGTATATTATGAAGCATTTGTCATCGTGGCAGAAACGAAAGGGATGCCACGACAATGAAAATGAAACGGTGCCACGGCAATGTTTCGGTTCCGACAGCTCATTGAGACGTCGGTGCAAAAGAAAATGTGGCGGGAGCGTGTAAAAGATGGTGGGGTGAGTCCGGTTACCAGGTTCCCACGGGTCGACGACGGTGACAAGGCAAAAGAGGGGCAACATGCACCAACAATTCAAGCACGGAGCAAGCACGAGCACCTCATATATCACACATGCATTCGTTCACGGGCGGTCGTCTCGGGGTTATACCTTTGAAGCGTGCGTTTCGAAGTGGATCGGTTCATAGAAGAAGTAGTCATTCACGGGTCGTCAAGGGAAGTAGACGTTCATGTTCGGAAAGCGGTAGAGGTACGGGTCTTCGACAACGGTCATCGTACACACTCCGAGGTCGTTGGTAGAGGTTCTCACGATCTCGGCGATGGTAGTGGTACATGTCATCGGTAGTCGAACTTAGCGATCTGAAGGGGTACTTGGTGAACAACAGTCGTCAAAGTACTTGTCGGTCCATGAAGTCGATCTCAGAGGTCTTGTCGGATCCACAGCGACGGTTGTTGTTCACTCGATGGCCTTCGGAGACGGTAGTCGTACACGGTTCGTAGAGGTACTTGACGTCCACGGGGTCGACGGTAGGCGTTCTAGGCATCGGACGTCCAGGTACTTATCGGGCTTGAAGAACCGAAGGGGTACTTGTGGTGTCGACCTTGGCGACGGAAGTGGTACACATTGTGGGGTACTTGTCGAAAGGAATCCATAGAGTCGGTCTTGTGTCCCTGTATTCAAAGGTCTTGGCAACGACAGAAGGGGCAGTGGGGCAGCATCACGTAGCATGCTTGGTGATGGGCTACAAGTGAGAGGCCATGGCAGCGGCAAGGTTTGGCCGGGAAGATCCGAAGCAGGTGATAGCAGCACAGCAATGCAGGTAACAGGGAGCTCGGGCAAGAGGCGTCGCGGTGACCAGTGCAGTCGTGCGGTGGTGGAGGTCTCGGGAAGTCCCTGGAGGAGGTGCTCGGCGGTGCGACAGAGGAGATCCCGTACGGAGGCAGGGGATGGCTGCCTACGGTGCTGCACGAGGAAAGACAACGTTGGTGGAGAGGAGTACAGCAGCAGGGCGATGCGCTGCCCGATCGAGAGGAGGGGAGGCACATGAGGTCGAGGCCGCCAGAGGTGCGCGGCATGGCTCCTCTGGTCCATGGCAGGAGGCCATGGCGAATAGGCGGCGTCCATGGTCGGCGGACCAGCGACGGCGCAGCACGGCGGCGTGCGGGGCTCGTGGTCGCCGACGGGGTTGCGACGTGGCGCTCGGCGTGGGAGGACAAGCAGGGCGCGGAGGAGCTTGAGCGCGGGACGGTGTCTTGGTGGTGTTGGCGCTCCTGCGGGCGTCCATGGCAACGGCGGCCTCCAGCTGGTCCGGTGGCTGGACTCCGGCGATGAGGAGGGGGCAAAGGGGAACGAGACGAGGGTGTGGTGCATCTCTCTCTCCCTGCAAGTGGCGGCGCTAGGAGCAGAACGAAGGTAGAGATCTGGGGGGTCGAGAGATGGGCATCGGGTGTGGGGCGATCGAAGAGAAAGGCGCGCGCATGCTGGGGAGCTCCTCTCCCTGGCGAGAGCGGTGCAGGTGCGTGAGGCGGCGGGAGGAGGAATGAGGAGGAGGGAATTGGATCAGGAGAGGTGGCATTGGGCTCTGATACCAACTTTGTAACACACACGATGCGGCTATATCTCCCACGTGTCGGAGCACGACTTAGAGGCATAACCGCATAATAGGCATGTCGCAAGAGGGGTAATCTTTACACATCCCATGTACTGAATAAGATAGAGATAAAGACTTGGCTTACAATCGCCACTTCATACAATACATAAATATAGCATTACATCATCCATAATACAATCAAGGTCCGTGTAACGACCCGACCCAAAATCGGTCAAGTCTCTGTGTAGCTGTACCATCCCAAGATCATGCTGGCACACACAGTACATTGATGAAAAGATTCAAAGTTCAATCACACCTGAATTTATTACACGATTCTCATATCGAGTCTTTATTACATCATAATAAATTCGGCCGAAGGCCAACTAATGAGAAATAAACTAAATAAGCTGCGGAAGCGTAGACGAATAGCGAGTCCATCCGACTCCATAGGGAAATCGCCAAGCGTAGATCGTAGCCTCACTCCTGGTCAGAAAACTCCTCTACAACATGAGACGTTACAGCCGTGTAGGTCAGCATTTAGAATATGCCGGCAAGTCATAGAGAGAACAACAATAATAAAGCTAACACTATATGCAATTTGGCTGTGGGGCTCTAAGTTTTATGTTTTTGCGAAAAAGCTAGTTTTGCCCTACAACAAAGGACTTGCTTACAATTACTACAAAATGTTGGTAGTTATTGAGATGGTTCCGCCAACCAATGTCTCATTCCCAATTATTAATTAACCCCTCAATTAATTTATTTGTTCGGTGTCGAGATTTTCGAAATACTCCAGTTTCCAGAGGCTCATTTGTCCGTAACCAGGGACACGGCTAATCGATTAGGTTGTTACTCTGTAGAGTTTTGTGCACTTTACCCGCAAGATTCGTTCCCTCCTTTATGTCCTCGCACTGTCGGGTGTTTGAATACGGGATGAACGAAACAGGATCTTCCGTAGAGTTTCTCTGGGCACTACCGGTGCCCATCCATGTCCTACCGTTCTTCTACATCTGCTGGCACCGCCTGTCCAGAGTCATGCCTAAGGTTAACCTAGCCAGAGCCCATAATGGCTTGCGGCTGCACAGGTAAGCTTCCGGTCAAGGGGTATCCATCCGTCTCTTCGTGGCTGGGTGAAGCTTTCCGCAAGATGTCATGGCGCTTCTCCATGCATCCCGGCCATCCACTGGTTCCTCCAGGGTGCCCGTCAACCGTCCTCCACCCTGTAGTGAATTTGAAGTCCATCTTGAGCTTGAAGTCATGGGGTTGTCATCAACTTGACTCTCACATCTCCCTAATGAATCTCTCAACCAACCCCATCTACGAGCATAGCAAGGTAAACTACATCGTCCCGGGCAACAGTAGTAAGGGGAATTCGGTTCATCCTACCTCATGATACTACTCAAGACATAACTTCAAATTCTCCTACTGCATGCATGGTGGGGAGGAATAATTCTAATGCAACAAAGTCATAGGTATTGTAAAACATGATCAAATGACTTGCCTGGCTGACGGTCTTCAAACACTAGTGACTCGAGATAGCAAGCTTCACACTCCGGAAATTCTATCGAGTCAAACAATAGCACAAATAAGTATTTCACTAAATAACATAACAGCAAGCTAAAGGAAGACACACAAGCACTCAAAGCAAAATCAAAGAAAACTCGAGGAAAACAAAATCAAGGTTTTCATCACATCAAGCAACAACAAAGAAATAGTTTTAACCTACTAACACTTTTCTTAACAGATCCAAAACAATGGTTTTGCTAACTAACATAAAGGAAAACAGCATACAAACTAGGTGCAAAAAGAAACAAATCAATATCTATTATAGAACTCCTGTTATACCTAAAACAAAACTAATAAACAAAATAAAACTTTTTATTTTGCTGTAAATAAATGTTCACCCTCTGTAACTACAGAAACTAATTTAAAATAAAATATAGCAGGGGTAAATTAAAATTCTAATAATAACTAGAACAGCAGGAAGCGGCAGCAAGCTAAATAAAACTAGAAAAGCTTGATTTTGACTAAAACTAATTCTAATATAATCTACAAATACCCAACAAGTTCCTACTGCTAGGCTAGGTCAAAACTAAGCAGTGGCAAAAAGAATCACCTAAAATAATAATCCTAGCTCAATTTATAGCAGAATTACTAATCTGACTAAAACTAATATAAAACTATTTTTATAAACTTAAACATGGCCGAATCTAATTTCTACAAAAGCTACAAGAAATTTGTAAACTAACAAAAAGAATCAACTAAAAATAATAAATAACCTAAAAGATACAGATTTTACAAGAACAGAACTATTCTGTTTTAAAAACAGAAACAAAGAATAAAACTAAAACAACTAGGGCGCTAACGGGCCGAAACAGTGAGCGCTCTAAAATTATCTAACGCGTGGGCGATCAATAGGTCACTGTGTCCATGGGCTAACAGAAATAAACCGATCGGCTGGTCTATCTAAACCGCAACTAAATAAACCGATCTAACCGAAACTAAAACCGATCTATATGAAATAAACCATCCCCCTTCGGGATCTAATCTAGACCCTAGGTTTTGGATCGAACGGCGAGGGAGGTGGCGGCTTACTGCGGCGGTGGTCGACGGCGACAGAGGGTGGCGGAGGTCGGCGGCGAGTGGGGCGGGGTCTTCAGCGATCAGCGAAGGTGGCAAAGACGTCAGGCGGATGCGGCGGAGCGAGGCGGGGGCGGTGGTGGAGTTGTTGGAACTCGGGGACGGCGCGGACGTCGAGGCATGGCGAAAACAGAGCCCGGTGCTCTACAGCTCTGGCGACGGGCGGTGATGCTCAAGGCGGCGGCTCCGACGATCCCTGGACGGAGAGAGGATGTCAGGGAGGTGCGCGCGGTTGAGGGGTTTCGGCTGACAAGGTTTGAGGGCAGGGGGATCCTCACCGGAGTCAGAACGGACGGCGGACGGCGGCGGCTGCGGCGAGATCCAAATGAGGAGGGCGTAAGCTGCGGTGGGTTTTGGGCTACGGTTTTAGGGGGGTTCGGAAGAGGAGGGGCGTAGGAATTTATAGGACATCAACTTGGAGCAGGGGGCGACTCGGGATCGTGATCCCGTGGAATCCGGACGCGGCGGCAGCGTCGAACGCGCTCTGGCGCGGCATAGCGTGGGCGAGGGGAAAGAGATGAGGTGGGGCCGGCGCGTCGGTGAGAGAGGGAGAGGGGGGTTCGGTCGGGCGCGGCTGGGCTGCGGCTGTGGCTCGCTGGGCCGGTTGGCCTGGCTCGCTTCTGAGTCTTTATTTTTTTATTTATTTTTGAATAAGACAGAGAGAAGAAACTAAACTAAGAGAAAATTATACTATTTTTATATAAGACATATATATATCAAAATTCTGAGGGGAATTAATCCTACAACTAGGACATTTTTTAGAGGCAAAACAGAAAACTAAAAAAACATTTTCTGCAAACTCCAAATAAATTTTGAATTTGAATTCAAAACTTTTGGCAATGTTTTCTTATGACATTTTTGGAGTGTCATGTTAGCTCCTCTCATACTTTTTCTCAAGTATTTGTCAGGGATATTGAAGTAGATTTTCAAATGCCAAGTTGAATCCAAATTCAACCAAACTCAAAAGCCTCTGAAAATTTCCAAATGTCACTCAAATCAAACAAAATGCATAGATGCTTAGCTAATAATTGTAAAACATTCCAAATTGAAAATTTGGGATGTTACAGTCCGTCTACGGAACCAAAATAAAGACAACCCCAAATGCATAAGATCCCCCATCGCCCCAACTGGGCTCCACTACTGATTGTCTGGAAAGGGAACATAGTAACGTCCTGAATCCTCGTCGAACTCCCACTTTAGTTCGGTCGCATCCCCTGTACTAGCATCATCGGCACCTGCATCTGGTTTTGGAAGTAATCTGTGAGTCACGGGGACTCAGCAATCTCACACCCTCGCAATCAAGACTATTTAAGCTTATAGGTAGGAAAAGGTAGTGAGGTGGAGCTGCAGCAAGCACTAGCATATATGGTGGCTACCTTACGCAAATGAGAGCGAGAAGAGAAGCAAAGCATGGCCGAGATGCTACAAAGATCAAGAAATGATCCTGAAACTACTTACGTTCAAGCATAACACGAGACCGTGTTCTCTTCCCGGACTCCGCCGAAAAGAGACCATCACGGCTACACACATTGTTGATTCATTTTAATTAAGTTAAGTGTCAGGTTTTCTACAACCGGATATTAACAAATTCCCATCTGCCCATAACCGCGGGCACGGCTTTCAAAAGTTCAAACCCTGCAGGGGTGTCCCAACTTAGCCCATCACAAGCTCTCACGGTCAAGGAAGGATATTCCTTCTCCCAGGAAGACCCGATCAGACTCGGAATCCCGGTTACAAGACATTTCGACAATGGTAAAACAAGACCAGCAAAGCCGCCCGATGTGCCGACAAATCCCGATAGGAGTCACACGTATCTCGTTCTCAGGGCACACCGGATGAGCCAGCCGTCGGGTTGGCATAGACCCTGGTTGCCCACGGGGCGCCGGACATCGCTCAGGTTGGACCAACACTTAGAGAAGCACTGGCCCGGGGGGGTTAAAATAAAGATGACCCTTGAGTCCGCGAAACCCAAGGGAAAAAGGCTTAGGTGGCAAATGGTAAAACCAAGGTTGGGCCTTGCTGGAGGAGTTTTATTCAAGGCGAACTATCAAGGGGTTCCCGTTATAACCCAACCGCGTAAGGAACGCAAAATCAAGGAACATAACACTGGTATGACGGAAACTAGGGGGGCAAGAGTGGAACAAAACACCAGGCATAAGGCCGAGACTTCCACCCTTTACCAAGTATATAGATGCATTGAAGTAACAAGATATAATAATCAACAATAATCATGTTCCAATAAGGAACAAACTCCACCTTCACCTGCAACTAGCAACGCTATAAGAGGGGCTGAGCAAAGCGGTAACATAGCCAAACAACGGTTTGCTAGGACAAGGTGGGTTAGAGGTTTGACATGGCAATATGGGAGGCATGATATATCAAGTGGTAGGTATCGCGTCATAGCAATAGAGCGAGCAACTAGCAAGCAAAGATAGAAGTGATTTCGAGGGTATGGTCATCTTGCTTGCAAAGTTCTCCAAGTTGACGTAAGCTTGATCCTTGTAAGCGTACTCAACGGGTTCCTCGATCACGTACTCATCTCCCGGCTCTACCCAAGGCAAGAACACAAGCAAGGGAAACACAATCAACCACGGTGAAATGCGCAAGCAACATGATGCAAAACATGACATGATATGCGGGATGTAATATGCAATGCATATGCATGCTTCGGAAGGAAAAGATTGAACCAGGCCACAACTTGGCAAACCAATAGTGCCGCTGGAAAGATGAGTTTATTTTGGTCGAAATCGATATAAAGATCACCGGAATTGGATGCACGGTTTGCAAATGGCAAGCAAAACAAGAATGGCACGATACTGCGATTAACAGCACGATGCCATCTAGAATGCAACAAGAAACTAAGCTACTGCACTCCAACATAGCAACAAAGCACATGGCAGTTATCTACTCAAGATGCTTGACATAGTATGAACACTGAGCTACGGCTAAATCACACAATAGCAGGTTCAAACGAGCATGGCAAAAGTGCAAAAGATATCAGCATCACAGACTTAGTGAAAATACTAACATGCCAGGAATCAACATCGGGAAGCAATGTTTAGAGCAAGATAGCAACATGCTACAAGAACAGAACATAGCAAACAAAGGCATGGCATGAATCTACTCAAAGCATATGACAAAATTCCCTTACTGACCATAAGCCAAAAAGGATCAGAAGATATGATGGCACCCATGTAAACATAGCAAGTTTCGTTAACAGATTCAGACTTAGCAGAAAACTGGACATGGCAAAAACAGAGTTACGAAGGCATCTTTGCGAGCTCGATGCACTCAACACAAGGCATTGCATGACAAGCTAAGCATACTACCAGCAAGAAGACATGATCAAGAAGCTAACCATGGCAAGAACAATCTCATAGCATTCATGGATCAACTACAACAACCTTGGCAAAATTGATTAACACGTAAACAATCTGCCAGGAACATTTTATAGCAAAAGTAGAGCAAGATTGAGTCATGCTAGGGCACTCCATAATTGCAAACAGGGGCATGGATGGATAAAGCACAACCATATTCCCAAATCATCCTTACTGAACATACTCAAAAGAAGCATGGATCTCTCTGTAGCAACATGAATACATGGCATAAAAAATAACAGCAGGGAAATGACTTAGTGAAATTCTAAGTCCGTGAAATCAGCAATATCACGAGAGCTACTTTGCATGCATGTGCTAGTCACCATATTGATCACAAAAATACATGGCATACACCCCTGTAAAGATGGCATGACATAGCCCAAAACACATGTAGAGCTCATGACCATATGCAGCACCCAATAATCATGGCAAAAATGACAAATGCTCATAATCTGATAAGAATCAGGAACTAACATTTTATAGCACTCTTGCATCAACAATTTGGGCATCAATATGGACTCAAACAAGAATGGTTCAATGGAACAAAATGAAGAGCACATCCAGATGAACATTTTGATATATCACACGTCCAAAACGGAGCTCAGATGACAGAGTTATGGCATGATGAATAGTGCATGAAAATGTTGCAGACTTGGGGAAAAAACGAGGTCAACCCTAGGTTTGACTGGATCTTGATCTGGGCGGCGCGGCTATATCTCCCACGTGTCAGAGCATGACTTAGAGGCATAACCGCATAGTAGGCATGTCGCAAGAGAGGTAATCTTTGCACATCCCATGTACTGAATAAGAAAGGGATAAAGAGTTGGCTTACAATCACCACTTCACACAATACATAAGTATAACATTACATCATCCAGAATACAATCAAGGTCTGACTACGTAACCAAAGAAAGAAAGACAACCCCTAATGCTAGGTCCTGGATCGCCCCGACTGGGCTCCAGTACTGATCAACGGGAAACAAAACAACACAACGAACACAATCTTCATCGAGCTCCCACTTGAGCTGGGTTGCGTCACCTGCACTGGTATCATCGGCACCTGCAACTGTTTGGAAGTATCTGTGAGTCACGGAGACTTAGCAATCTCACACCCTCACGATTAAGACTATTTAAGCTTATGGGTAAGAAAAGGTAGTGAGGTGGAGCTGCAGCAAGCACTAGCATATATGGTGGCTAACTTACACAAATGAGAGCGAGAAGAGAAGCAAAGCACGGTCGAAGAACTAGAAGTGATCAAGAAGTGATCCTAAAACTACTTATGTTCAAACATAACTCCAAAACCGTGTTCACTTCCTGGACTCCGCCGGAAAGAGACCATCACGGCTACGCACGCGATTGATGCATTTTAATTAAGTGTCAAATTCTCTACAACCGGACATTAAAAAATTCCCATCTGCCCATAACCACAGGCACGGCTTTCGAAAGTTCAAACCCTGCAGGGGTGTCCCAACTTAGCCCATCACAAGCTCTCACGGTCAAGGAAGGATATTCCTTCTCCCAGGAAGACCCGATCAGACTCGGAATCCCGGTTACAAGACATTTCGACAATGGTAAAACAAGACCAGCAAAGCCACCCGAATGTGCCGACAAATCCCGATAGGAGCTGCACATATCTCGTTCTCAGGGCACACCGGATTGTCCAAGATTCCGGTAGGCCAACCCAGAGTTGCCCCTGGTGGCCACCGGCTGCTGACAGGTTGGACCAACACTCAGAGGAGCACTGTCCCAGGGGTTTAAAATAAAGATGACCCTCGGGCTCCGGAAACCCGAGGGAAAAAGGCTTAGGTGGCAAATGGTAAAACCAAGGTTGGCCATTGCTGGAGGATTTTTATTCAAGGCAAACTGTCAAGGGGTTCCCATTATAACCCAACCGCGTAAGGAACGCAAAATCAAGGAACATAACACCGGTATGACGGAAACTAGGGTGGCAAGAGTGGAACAAAACACCAGGCATAAGGCCGAGCCTTCCACCCTTTACCAAGTATATAGATGCATTAAAGTAAACAAGATATAATAATGATATCCCAACAAAACACATGTTCCAACAAGGAACAAACTTCAATTTTCACCTGCAACTAGCAACGCTATAAGAGGGGCTGAGCAAAAGCGGTAACATACCCAAACAACGGTTTGCTAGGAAAGGTGGGTTAGAGGCTTGACATGGAAATTTGGGAGGCATGATATAGCAAGTGGTAGGTATCATGTCATAGCAATAGGGCGAGCAACTAGCAAGCAAAGATAGAAGTGATTTCGAGGGTATGGTCATCTTGCCTGAGATCCCGCAAGGAAGAAGAACGAGTCCATGAAGAAGACAAACGGACGTAGTCGAACAAATCCTCACAACTCCGGAACGATACCGAAGCTAACGAGAGAAGCAACCCGGAAAGAAGCAAGCAACATAGTAAACAACCATCACATAATCATGGCATGATGCACAACCAAGTATGATGCATGTCCGGTTTAATGAAGCATGGCATGGCAAAATGCACAAGCAATACTACAAATTAAGTGGAGCTCAATATGCAACGAGTTGCATATTGACGAAACACCACATGACTTATTTAGTTCACTCCCGGTTAGGTACTCAACAATATTAAATGTTGTTAAGCATGGCAAGAGGTGAAACATGAGTAAAATACACAACTAGGCATTTTAAATGAGGCCGAAAACATCAAACAACAATTTCGGTAAACCCCCATGTGCATTTAGCAATTTAAAGCAAAAGCAATTTTAAACATTTTAAAATGTTGTTATCATGATGTAGATGACATGTGCAAGTTAAAGCAATTTTTATTAAAAGTTGACAAGAGCATTATGAAGCATTTGTCACCATGGTGGAGAGAAAAGGGGTGCCACGGCAACAATAACGAAAACGGTGTCACGGCAACGTTCCGGTTCTGGTAACTCGATTGAGATACCGATGCAAAGGATAAGTGTGCGGAGCGAGTCACGCAAGGATGGTGGGGTGATCCTGGATTCCGGGTTCCCACATGTCGACGACAAGGCAACGAGGAACTCGCAAAGAACAACTTGGACACGACGCAACCACGAGCATCTCATACATCACACATGCATTCGTTCATGGGCGGTCGTCTCGGGATTATACCTTTGAAGCGTGCGTTATTGGAGGGGGTTCGAGTTCGATGCAGTGTAGGGGAAGTAGACGTTCTCGGGACATTCGTAGTGCAAGTAGTCGTTCTCGCATGCTCTAGGGTTGACGGTAGAGGTTCTCGCGATCTCGACGATGGTAGTGGTACATGTTTATCATAGCATGAGTTTCCGTAGATGTTTGGGGTCACGGCGAGGAACTTGATTCATCGTTGAACTTGGCGTCCGAGGAATTCCCCGTAGTCGTACACTAGTCATAGTCGAACATGATGGTTCCGTCACACGGTTCTTCGGAGACGGTAGTTGTTCTCGGTTCGTAGACGAGCTTGACGGATCCGAGGGATCCGGCCATCGGGATACTTGGCGCAACGCCGTGTAGTCGTACACATTCCATAGATGTTCATGTCATTGGTGTCGTGGTACTTGGGGTCTTCGGACTTTCTGGTCCCGTTCTTGCGATGGCAGTCGTTCATGTTCGTTCGGAGAGGTACTTGGTCTTGCGAAGAGGTACTTGGCGTAAATCCACGGAGACGGTCTTGACATGCAACGAGCAACAACGTGGTGTACAGATGCAGCAGTGGTCTTGCCGGTGTCGTGGCCGGAGCGGGGTGGACCTGGCAAGGTCCTGCCCTGGGTCGGTGTTGGTCGGTGGTGAGTAGCAGCTCGGGCCGAGGACCCGTGGTGGTGCTGCTCCACATGAAGGAGGACATACCAGGAGGAGTAGGGGCGCTTGGTCTCTGGTCAGCCATGGCGTGGTGCAGGCAGGGTGCGGCTCAGGCTGCTGTTGCTCGCGTGCTCCAGCGCAGGCGGAGCCAGCAGCGAGGAGGCGAAGGGAGCAGGGGCACGCGGGGAGGGGGTTTGCGGGCGAGCAACTAGGCATGCGGCAGGGAGCCATGCCACCCGAGGAAGAGGAAGCGGAGATCTGCGACGCTGACAGAGGGGCTCGAGGTCGAGGCAATGATACGGAGGAAGGAATAGTGGGGCGCGGGAGGATGGCCGGGGTGCACGGAGCAGCGACGGTCGCCGGAGCTTGAGGGCGCGGGGCCGCGACGTTTGCGATGGCGGCGGCAGGCCTGGTCGAGAGGGAGAGATGGGGAGCGAGGCCCCTGGCGGCGCTGGAGGGAAGGGAATGAGGGAAGGGGAGAGGAGATGGGATCGAACGAGCATCTCCCGAAGCTGACGGCGCGAGGAGGAAACGAAGGAGAGGAGGGGGTCGATCGGGATGTGGCTAGGATTAGGAAGGCGGCTGGGCCAATGGGCCGGTGCGGGAGGCTCGGTTGGGCAAATGGGCCACGGAGAAGCAGCAAGCTGGCTGTTGGGAAAGTTGCATCTGGGCTGGGAGGCCCAGCTAGGCTGTTCTCTCTCCTATTTCCTTCTCTTTACATTAACAGAGAAATAAGAGAAAGGAAAAGAGAGAAGGAAAGGTTAGAGGAATAATTTGGGCATGTGGTTAATTTTCTTGGACTCACAAAAATATGCTTGGTCCAAGAAATTAGAAAAGTCCAGATCGAACGATAAGAATTCAAACTCATTTGAATTTAATTAAAATGGGTTTGAACTAGGACGAGGTTTTAGGAGTATCCAAAAATGTTGAGAATTTTGGTAGAGCTCCGGAAAATAGAGAAAGGATATATAGCAAAGTTAGAGGCCAAGAGTTGTGATAACAAAGGCATTGGGATTTATGCAAGTGTGTTAAGGTGAATTCGCCCTATAGTGAGTCGTATTACAATTCACTGGCCGTCGTTTTACAACGTCGTGACTGGGAAAACCCTGGCGTTACCCAACTTAATCGCCTTGCAGCACATCCCCCTTCCAAAATAGTGGAATATTTAATATAGCTCCCTAATATTGGGGTATATGTTGTAAAGAGAATCACCATGTGAATTCCCTCGGTTTAAATAGATCAACGATCTATGCAATTTATTTAGTTGAGATAAAAAATGACATGATGACATGATGCAATGCAAATGATGCAATGATGAATGCAACAAGCAAAAACAAATCACACAAGGAAACTCGGAAAACATGGAAGGCATCTGGAGCTCTGGTCTTGGGGCGTCACAACACTCCACCACTACAAGAGGATCTCGTCCCGAGATCTAGGATGGCACCGGAGAGAAACGGAAGAGGAAGAGAAGAAGTAAAACTAAGTTGCTTCTTTGAAAAATGAGAGAAACCAAAGAACCTTGAGAGGTTGAACAAATTGAAAGAAAGAATACAATGAAGATGAACGAGGTTGAAAACACTCTGTTAGAAAGGAGGAACATTATGGGAACCTTGTGGATTGAAAGACATAAGAAAAGGTAACAATGGACAAGAAGTAGATGCAAGCACTCCGATTGAAACAAGATGCAAAACTTTATAAGACAAAAAGAACTTGAGCAGATGACACAACACTCCGGTTAAAACAAGATAGAGAAGGCATAATAATGATATAATTTGGAGAGCACTCCGGTAGAAAAGAGAAGAAAAATTGATAAGATGAAAAGAAATTGAAGGGATGACACAACACTCCAGTTGAATGTATAAGCAAAGGAAAGAACATGATCTTCACAATCCGAGATGATGAGTGAAAAGAGCAACATCACAATGCCTCCGGAACAAAAGAATAGAAGTTGGATCATTGGAAAAGAAAGAATTAAGAATAAAATGACAACTTATGCCACAAATGATCTTGGAAGGCACCCTTCCAAGAGGGTTATAACAGAGTTGTTGGAAAACCAACAACGAAAAGAGTAATCTTGTAGTGGGCTTATGGAGAACATCTCAAAACTGAGGTGAAATTCTGCCGCTAACGAAAAGCAATGATTGATCGGGAATAAAGAAGAGATGAAAACTTCTTCCACCAAGAAGATAGAGAGATAACTTGAATCATTGATAAGCACCACATTAGCAACATTCCTTAGGGAAGGCTTTAGGTGAAATATGACACAAGACAACTCCAACGAAGAGATTAATGGATCTAAAATACCTCATTCTTGATAACTTGTGAAACATGAAACACGAAGGGAAATTGTCAAGAATGACATAACACCACCTCAAAAGATGATATATGAAAGAATTGCACTTCGAAATGCAAGATGAAGAATACTTGAAGTATAGCTTGGCGGATCATAGCTTCGAGAAAAAAATCTTGAGGACAATTGAAAAATGAAAGAAATCCTTGACGAACCACCATGTAGAGCCTCCATGAAGAACTCTGGATAGTAAAAGATAACATAAAAGAATTGATGGTTTGAAGCGAACAAGATTGAAGCCTTGCAAAGATTAGATGAAGCTTCGCGATGATATAATTGAGAGATCTTGGAACTTCAGGAAAGAAAGATGAACAAAAGAGATCAAGAATTTTGATGAACCTCCGGGATAGGAAATTGGATTCACTCAAAGAAACAAGAATAAGAATTACATTATGTGTATCCTTCACCAATTTAAATTGATGACAAACAACGGATTTGGAATACTACTTATTCTCGTAGAAAGGATTAAAGAGAGGTATAGCTAACTTGATAAGGTCTTCAACGAACCACTGGTAGGATTGAAACAACGAATGAATTGATATGAGAACATAGGAAGAGGAATCTTGAACAAACCACCGTAAGAATCAAAGACGATTGTAGAAAAGAGAATGGCTCTCCGGAAGCATTAAAATGCATGAAGATACTTGAGAGAATTTAGATACAAGATGACGCAGAGATCATGACCTGATTAGAGAGTACTTGAATGATGCACCGGTATGATTTGGAGAACGAGAGGTGAAAGCTGAGAATGGATAATCCCAAAATGATGGTCTTCGGAGAATCAAACTGAAAAGACTCCTGAATTGCTCTGGATGGGTAAAAAGAATTCTCACAATCGAAAACAATTATGAGAAGATATCATGAAGCTAGAACCAAGAATCTTCAAGAGAACGGATATGATTGCCGAGAAACTCTTCTTCCGTCTTCAAATGTTGATAATGATGATGAGAAACACCACCTTGAATTGTTGAGGCACTCCAGAATGAAAATTAGGAAGGTTGAACCAACAATGAAAAGACTTTGAATGATCTTGGAGAAAGGCATTTGACTGGTGAAAATTCATTCTTACGTCGAACTTAGAAGATTTGAGAATAGCTCCGGGAAAAATTAGAAGAGCCAGGTAAGATCCTGGGAAAAGACCTGTGGGTTAGGGCCCACTCAAAAGAAACACCGTTGAACGATTACTTGAAAGGGAGATTGCATCGATTGAATTAAATGGCTTGAATGAGATAACAACCTCGAAATAGGTTGAACAGATCTTGAATGAAAAGACGAGCCTTTTGAGATAACTTTAGCGCTCCAGGACAAATGAATAACAAGAAGTGAAAAATTATGAAGTGCACCGGCATGAGAAAACATTTAAAAATGAGGAAAGTATATGATCGACAAAGCTTGACTTGAATACACCAGAGAAGAAATAGAATGACGAATGATGAACTTGAAGCTCCGTTAGTATCTTCATGAGAATCACCGGATAAGAACATTGAAAGAAAAGAATGTAGAGACTTCACATGCATAAGACAGACACTTGATTAAGAAATCCGAGTCCTTGAAGAAAAAGGGATGGGAGGGCGGGAAAACAAAGACAACTTGGAGACGGATGAAACAAACACCGTTGACGAAAACTGAGATTGTATCTTGCAAATGTTGAAAATGATCAGATCCATTTGAAGAGGAGCACACCGGTTGAGAAGAAATTGAGATGACAAACTCGATGATCAAGAAGGATAAATATTCCCATAGACATATGAGAACACCATTTAGAAAAAAAGTATGGATTCAACACTTGACATTGAAGCAACTCGAATACCACAACAAAAGAAAACAAGGATTTGACTTGCAAAATAAGCCGAAAACAAACTGATGATATATCCCATATCGTATCATGTGTCTGTTGGAAAAAAATTCCTACGTGATACTTGAATTCCAACTTATAAACTCTCGAAACTTTCTGGTTATGCAATCAGGTGTTGGGGATACAGGGGAAGCATAATATCTCACCCAAACTAACAAATCCTACATCCAGTTGTATCCATCCTTCAACACATAACCAAGAAACCTTCACAAATCATGTACCTCAACCTTCGAAAAGCATCCGTTATACGAGTTATGGAAATACTACCGAACTCCCACCCCAGTACTGGGTGGCGTCGAGGTTATCTCACCAACAACTGCATAAAAGAGATTTTCGATGTCGGTGAACTCAGGTATTACAGAACTGCAACGATAAAATTGTGATGACAACACCTCAGAGCTCAACTCCCCGGGACACTGCCACAAACCCTAAATGTCGGGAGGCACCAAGAACAATGTTCTCGTCACAAAACCATCGGAACGATTCCAAGATACCCGCGTGATCCTAAAAAAATTAGTGAAATTTGAGAAGAGAAGAGTCAAAACTCTACGTCAGGAGGCCTCACCAGAGCGACAAAGGGACTGAGGAGTAAAAAGAATCCTACTCTCTGATATATATAATCCTATTAGACTCAAAACATTTTTCTAGACTCAACAACGTCAGCGACTCGATCAAGCAGGGGGCTCCTAGGCCGGGGAAGGCTCTGATTACCAACTTGTAATGCCCCGGACACACCCGCCGGTGGTCGTTACTCCTGGCAGGATCTAGACTGGCCCCATAGATCAATACTAGTCTTTTCTGCGCACTTTGTCCTCACTCGTGCGCACCTGGGAGCAACTTCCCGGTCAGTCACCCATCCTGAAATTACTCCAAGCTGAGCACACTTAACTTTGGAGTTCTATCTGAATGGGCTTTCAGAAAAGAAGGAATTCCTTATTGATATGAGTAGTCTATCATCCCTATTAAGCCAGGCTATCACATGGCTTCCCGGCAGTCAGCGCACGCGGCAACTTCCTTGCCAGGGACCTCAGCTTTGGCCTTCTTGCCGGTACTAAGCGTACCCGATCCTTCAACGGTCATCACTGCTTTATCTCTTCGCATCTTACTGCGCTTCTTGCTCTTTTTCAGACTAGTTGATTCATCCTCATACTCTGAATCAACATTGGTACAATCTTCCTCTCCAGGTAACTTCCTTCCCTCCTCCATCTGAGCGCACTTATCCACTGGTGTGTAAAGCTCTTTCATAGTCTTGGGCAACTGCACGTTCATCTTGGAAAGGGTACGATGGTTGCGCACATTGGACTGGAAGGCAGCTATTACGGCTGCCGGATGGATATTTGGGATATTCCTATGAACTTTGCTGAATCTCTATAACTACTTATGGAGAGTTTATCCTTCTTTCTACTGGAGAAGCTGCAAATCGTTGGGCCTGTCGGGTTCCTGATGACCGCCAGTGAAAGCGCCAATGAACTCGTGGCACAGGTCAGCCCATGACGAAATGGAGTTCTCCTGTAGGTGCATCAGCCAAGACCTCACATTGGACTTGAGGGCCAAAGGGAAGTAGTTGGCGAACACCTTCTCGTCTCTTCTTCCAGCAGCCTGAACAGCAATGGTGCAGATTCTCGGGAACTCTGCCGGGTTCAGCCTCCCATCGTACTTCTTAGGTATCTCTGGCTTGAACGTGTGAACGGATGGCCAACGGACTTGCCGCAACTCCCGTGTAAAGGCAGGGCAGTCAACCTCGAAAGGTAGGCACCCGCCAACACTGAGCACAGGCTCGTCGGCGTTGAGGCCGTCATACCCGTTGGTCCGGCGGAGGTCATTACGGTGCTGCTCGACGACGCGCGGGTCTCTTGTCCGCCTATCCTCCGGGGCTCAATGTTGGCCTGGATGTGCTCGAGCGTCAGAAGAGACCATCAAGATGTCGTCGGGGTCTTGATTCTGCTGCAATCATACTGGCTACTGCGGCGGGGATTGCACCATGGGGATGGCCCCTTCCTTGTAGTCAACAGCACGAGATGTTGATGTCGCTTGGGGAGGTCGTGGTGGACCAGCTCGCCGTGAGCCTCCAGCTTCGGCGAAACCGAGTAGGCTTTGGATGGTGGCACGCCATTCGTCCATCTGCTCGGCCGCCGGCGGAAACCTCAGCAGCAGCTGAGCTCGCGCCATGGCCTCTGAAGCCGTACTTGGCATGGATGTTGATGAAGTTGATCGTACCGTTGCCCGGCTCCTAACGGTGCCAGCGGTGGTAACGCTGCGCCCCCGTTGTGGCTGCGGGGCGACCACCTGAAGCTGGTGCAGGGAAAGCGCTTGAGGGCCAGTGTCTCCATCAGGCGCAGCGGCTTGATCGGCCCGTCCCGGGGAGGTGTACGCGTTGTGACCACACCCGTGGTAGGGGCGGCCGGAGGGTGGCGGTTTGCCACGGTCCGAGCGTTGTTGCTACAGCTGTGCCCGTCGGTGGGGGAGAGGGGCGCAGATGGAGTGGTTCCCTTACTCATACCTTGGGGAGCATGGGCGTCGGTGTGTTGTTGATGTGGCTCTCCACCGGCACCTCCTGCTCCTGCGTTGGCCGCAGGGGGAAGTGGTGATGGCGTCGCCTGCTCCAACCACTTCCCTAGCAGCATCCGCGCCCTCATGCGCCTCCACACCCCCCGCACGATTAGAGGCCGTGGGCAGCGGAGCCTTTGAGGTGGATGGATGAGCTGGAGGACTGGACTTCTTCTTAGGCGCCATGGTCGATGGCGTCGCCGAAGATGAAGATGGTGCTGAAGACGACGGGATGCGCACGCCTTCAGGTTCACGCAAGCGATCCCCCTCCCTGGTGTGCCAAAGATGTTGCGGGAAACCACGGCCACCTATGGACTAGGAGTCCTTGCTGTTCAGGGGGCGACACGTTGCACAAAGAGCAGACGAGCGTGGGACAGCGCGATAGAGATCACACGGGCAATTTACCCAGGTTTGGGCCACCGCGAGGCGTAAAACCCTACTCCTGCTTTGGTGCATTGATGGTGGAAAAGGTGGTGGTGGTGCGCAGTACACTTACCCGGCAGGGGTTGCCTCAGGCAACAACGACTACGCGCGTATGGGGGTGTGAGTTATCCAATCTTCCAACCCTTTCTATGGTTGCCATGGGCCTCCTTTTATAGATCAAGGGGTAACCACAGTGGCAAAGTAGTCATTACGCACTGATAAGATAGCAAACAGTGCTATTATACCTAAGTCTATGGGCTGACAGGGCGCATTAAATGCACCACTTAATGTCACATCGCGGGTTGCCCGACAAGGCTTGTCGAGCTATCTTGCCAGCTCCGCGCATGTTCTCTTGACACGTTGCCGGACGGGTGTCATCTGTGGGTTTCTTCTGTAGGAAATGGCTGCCACTTAATCACTTTGTGGCTTGACACCACACTGATTAATGACATGGGTCGTGTTGGAGTGGTTGGTGATGCGATTTTGCCTCCGTGAGCCCCGGCAGGCCCTGCCGGGGTGCCTCAGTTGTCTACACCTAGGGGTGGCCTCGCTCCTTGCCGGGCTCACCTGCCCGGCAAGGGAGGCTTTTTCTTTTGACGATGTCCTGCTTCCTTGGCTCGTTCTTGGTCCTTCTGATCTGTATGTTGGTCCTTCCAATCTCTTGGTTTCTTGTATTCTGACTTGGGCTGGTGCTTCAACCTCGTTCCTGTGCATGTGCACAATCTGGGCAACAGACCCAGGGTTTGTTGCACCGACATTGTCAAAAACCTTTTGCGACAAATCAAGCTTTGTAGATGGTGACATTACCATTTGTGGTTGTCTTCTTCTTGAAGATCCATTTATTCACAATGGCTTGCCGACCATCGGGCAAGTCCACCAAAGTCCATACTTTGTTCTCATACATGGATCCTATCTCAGATTTCATGACCTCAAGCCATTTATCGGAATCTGGACACATCATAGCTTCTTCATAGTTCGTAGGTTCGCCATGGTCTAGTAACATGACTTCCAGGAAAGGATTACCGTACCACTCTGGTGTGGAACGTGCTTTGTTCGACCTATGTGTCGGCGTTCTGGGAACTGGGGTCCCCAAACTTGCCTACCTGCAGCCCACGGTGTGGCTGGGCTGGCAGGTCTGTATGACCCATCTTCATCTACAAGGCATTCAGGACCCTCGCGAGGAGCCAAGCCTTGCGAGGCGGACGACGCAAGACCTCCTCAGGAGCAGCCTCGCCAGGCAGGCTCACGAGGGGCGGAGAGATCAAGGCAAGGTAAACCTCGTGAGGTCCTCGTGACGTGAGCCATGACGATCGAGGACACGCGGCTGCTAGGTGAGCACCAGCGCGCGTAGCATCCTTGTTTCCTCTTTGGTGCCAAGGGGGCAAGCGCAGGCGCGGAGTACCGAGGCATCAAGCAAAGGTTTCCATATTGGTGCAACGAGACCAAGACCAGAAGGACGGCAAGACGGAGGTCACCATGGAGCCCAGGGCGGCGTCATCACCAGAACCTTTGGCAGGCGGAGAAAACCTTTTTTCAGGATAAGCTGTACTAGTTGTCCCCTTTCAAATTGGCCGTTGTTGGCTCCCTTCCTGCTCAATATTTGGGGAGAGGACCAGGGCCTATATAAGTAGAAGTAGCCACCACAGTAGAGGAGGACGGACGATGGATCATCAAGATCATCCCCAACCACACAAGTGCACCAAGAACAAGAACACCTCACCTCAGGAGGCTGTTCTTCCCCTTGTACTGTTCATCATCAGCCCAAGAGGCAATCCACCACCACCACACTGGAGTAGGGTATTACACCACAACGGTGGCCCGAACTAGTATAAATCTTGTGTCCTTGTGTTGCGAGTTCGTCGAGTTCATCCGAGAGATCTTAGCGAGCTAGGGCGTGGATCGATAGGGAGGAAACCTTCACGCGCACCCCAGTGTTCGAACCTCGAGGGTTCCGGAACCCGTGATTCAACATTTGGCGCACCAGGTAGGGGTGCGCCGTAGCTTCTCTTCCGACGATCTGTGCTCCGTCGCCATCGCGCTTCGCCCACATGGCAGGCGCCCTGTCGCCGACTCTAATGGCCAGCGTTGACGACGGGGCCCCCGCCCTACGGCGGGTGCAGGGGCTGCCCAAGTTCAAGCTAGAGATGCCGTCGCGCTACGACGGTGCGGCGGACCTGTCAGCTTTCCTACTGGCGTACGAGGAGGCCATCCTCGAAGTCGGGGGTGATGACAAGGTCATGGCTAACTGGCTTCCCATGGCCCTCGCCGGTGAGCCGCGCGCCTGGCTGGTCAACCTTCCCGGATCCACGGTGGCGTCTTGGGAGGAGCTGCGCGACCTCTTCACTGCGTGCTACGCGGCACCGGCGCACCATGCAGTCGGGGCCCTGCTAGGCTGCTCACAGGCGCCACCTTCAGAGCGCCACATCAAGTCGTTCCTCCGCCAGATTGGTGTCGCTTCCACACGCTCGGGGGCTCCGTCGGGCTGGGCGCCGCCTGAGGCCGACCTCACCTTCAGCTCAGAAGACCATCCTGTCACCACCACTGGCTCAGGCATGCTTCCGATGCTCTGCACACCCACCATCTGCAACGTGGCCGTCACCAAGACCCTCATCGACGGCGGCGCTTGTCTCAACTTGCTCTCCATGGAGGCCTTCAGCCTTCTTCACGTGCCACTCGAGCGACTCAGCCTCAGCAAGCCTTTCTCAGAAGTCGGTGGCGGCGCTGCCCGCTCCGTGGGGCAGATTCGCCTTCCTGTCACCTTCGGCACGCGCGACAACTACCACACCGAGCTGGTCGACTTCGACATCGCCCGCATCGGCCTCCTGTACAATGCCATCCTCGGGTACCCAGCTCTGGCCCAGTTCATGGCGGCGACCCATCCAGCCTACAACCTCATGAAAATGCCTGGAAGCAAAGGTGTCCTCACCATCAAGGGGGACACCAAGGAGGCCGTGACGGCGCTCAAACTTGCCTTCAGGACCGCTGCGGTGGCGCAGCCCGTCAGCACTGGTGCCCCCCAGGCTAAGGAGGCCGCGCCAACCAAGAAGAAGCAGTTGTTCACCCAAGACAAGGCAGAAACCAAGCAGGTGCCGGTCGACGAGAACGGCTTCTCAGGAGCCACCTTCACCATAGGTGTCGGCCTCAACCCCAGCCAAGAGGAAGCATTGGTGAAGTTCTTGCGCACGAACAAGGACATATTCACATGGGAGCCCAATCAGCTGGTGGGGGTCCCGAGAGAGGTGATTCAGCACCACTTAAGGGTGTGCCCCAATGTGTGCCCTGTGAAGCAGCGAGCAAGGTAGCAGTCCAGGGAGAAGCAGGCGTTCATCGTCTAAGAGACCCGCAAGTTGGAGGCGGCTGGTGCCATTCGTGAGGTTAGGTACCCCGAATGGCTGGCGAACCCAGTCGTGGTGCCGAAGAAAGGCGGGAAGGAGCGAATGTGTGTCGACTTCACCAACCTCAACAAGGCGTGCCCTCAAGATCCGTTCCCTCTCCCGCGCATCGACCAGATCGTCGACTCCACCGCCGAGTGCGACCTACTGTGCTTCCCGGATACGTTCTCAGGGTATCACCAAATCAAGATGGCGGTGGAAGATGTAGAGAAGACAACCTTCCTGACCCCATGTGGGGTGTAGTGCTACACCTGTATGCCCTTCGGACTGCGCAACGCGGTCGCGACCTTTCAGCGGCTGATGCACATCGCTTTAGGGCGGCAGCTCAGGAGGAACACGGAGGCCTATGTCGACGACATAGTGGTGAAGTCTCGGGAGGCGAGAACCCTGATCCAAGACCTGGAGGGGACCTTCGAAAACCTGCGCCAGGTGAACTTGCGGCTTAACTCGGAAAAGTGTGTGTTCGGTGTCCCTTCCAGCAAGCTGCTGGGATTCCTCGTGTCACACAGAGGGATCGAGGCGAACCCGAAGAAGATCAAGGACATTGAGGGCATGAGCCCGCCGCATACCCTCAAGGAAATGCAGAAGCTGGCTGGTCGGGTGACTGCATTGGGGCGCTTCATCTCCAAGCTGGGAGAGCACGCCTTACCCTTCTTCAAGCTGATGAAGAAGAAGGGCCCGTTCGAGTGGACTCCGGAGGCCAACCGAGCCTTCCAAGACCTCAAGAGATACCTAACCAGCCCTCCGGTGATGGTGGCGCCACGGCCTCTCGAGCCTCTAGTACTTTATCTTGCCGCCACCCCATACTCCGCCAGCGCTGCGCTAGTGGCGGTTCGGGAGGAGCGCCATGCCAAGAGTGCGCCGTGCCAAGCTACGCCGCCAGCCAAGATGACGCAAGATCAGGAAGACACGGCAAGAGCCATAGCGGCAGCAACAGAAGACCAAGCTCGGCAGGACGACACCGTAGAGATTCCCACAAGCGATCAGGAGCCAAGGGTCCCACCACCTTAGGAGGCACCCCAGCTTGTACAAGGCGTGAGCCTCACCAACACGCCGGTCCTCGTCGAGCACCCGGTGTATTTCGTCAGCACGGTGCTGAGGGACGCGAGGGCACGATATCCCATGCCTTAGAAGCTCCTGATCACGCTCCTGCTGGCCTCGCGCAAGTTGCGGCACTACTTCCAGGGCCACCTTATCAAGGTCGTCTTGGCCTACCCATTGGAAAGGGTGCTCAAGAGCTCCAACTCCGCTGGAAGGGTCACTGAGTGGAACATCGAGCTACAGGCATTCCAGTTGGAGTTCAGCACCACCAGGGTCATCAAGGGAGCCGCGTTCGCCGATTTTGTGGCGGAATGGACGGATGCCCCGGCACTTGAAGTGGGCGAGGACTGGTCTACCTCGCCAGGAAGTGAAGCGCCCGACGGATGGGTCATGTAGTTTGATGGTGCCTTCGCGCACCAGGGCGCGGGGGCTGGAGCAGTACTCATCTCGCCCACGCAGGACAAGCTCTACTACGTTGTGCATCTCTGTTTTCAGTAGGGCGAGAAGGTATCCAACAACATCGCAGAATACGAGGATCTCATAGCTGGCTTGAAGGCCGCGGCGGCTCTAGGGGTAAAGCGCCCCACCGTTAGGGGCGACTCACAGCTCCTAGTCAACTTCTCCAACAAAGTATATGAGCCAAAGGACGAGCACATGGAGGCGTACCTCGCAGAGCTACGAAAGATGTAGGCGTGGAGGTGCAGCATGTGCCCCGTGGCACCAAGAAGGAAGCCGACGACTGAAGGAAATATGCCCTAGAGGCAATAATAAAGTTATTATTTATTTCCTTATTTCATGACAAATGTTTATTATTCATGCTAGAATTGTATTAACCGGAAACATAATACATGTGTGAATACATAGACAAACAGAGTGTCACTAGTATGCCTCTACTTGACTAGCTCGTTAATCAAAGATGGTTATGTTTCCTAACCATGGACAAAGAGTTGTTATTTGATTAACGGGATCACATCATTAGGTGAATGATCTGATTGACATGACCCATTCCATTAGCTTAGCACCCGATCGTTTAGTATGTTGCTATTGCTTTCTTCATGACTTATACATGTTCCTATGACTATGAGATTATGCAACTCCCGTTTGCCGGAGGAACACTTTGTGTGCTACCAAACGTCACAACGTAACTGGGTGATTATAAAGGAGCTCTACAGGTGTCTCCAAAGGTACATGTTGGGTTGGCGTATTTCGAGATTAGGATTTGTCACTCCGATTGTCGGAGAGGTATCTCTGGGCCCTCTCGGTAATGCACATCACTTAAGCCTTGCAAGCACTGCAACCAATGATTTAGTTGCGGGATGATGTATTACAAAACGAGTAAAGAGACTTGCCGGGAACGAGATTGAACTAGGTATTTGGAATACCGACGATCGAATCTCGGGCAAGTAACATACCGATGACAAAGGGAACAACGTATGTTGTTATGCGGTCTGACCGATAAAGATCTTTGTAGAATATGTAGGAGCCAATATGAGCATCCAGGTTCCGCTATTGGTTATTGACCGGAGACATGTCTCGGTCATGTCTGCATTGTTCTCGAACCCGTAGGGTCCGCAGGCTTAAGGTTACATTGACAGTTATATTATGAGTTAATACATTTTGATGTACCGAAGTTTGTTCGGAGTCCCGGATGTGATCATGGACATGAAGAGAAGTCTCGAAATGGTCGAGACATAAAGATTGATATATTGGAAGCCTATGTTTGGATACCGGAAGTGTTCCGGGTGAAATCGGGATTTTACCGGAGTACCGGGAGGTTACCGGAACCCCCCGGGAGCTAAATGGGCCATGATGGGCCTTAGTGGAAAAGAAAAGAGGCAGCCCTACATGGGCCGCGCGCCCCTCCCCTCCCTTGGTCCGAATAGGACAAGGAGAGGGGGCCGGCCCCTCTCTCTCTTTTCCCCCCCTCCACGAATCCTATTCCAACTAGGATTGGGGGGGGGGAATCCTACTCCCAGAGGGAGTAGGACTCTCCTGGCGCGCCCTCCTTGGCCGGCCGCCTCCCCCCTTTAGTCCTTTATATACGGAGGCAGGGGCACCCCAGAGACACAAGTTGATCCACGTGATCTTTTCCTTAACCGTGTGCGGCGCCCCCAGCCACCATAGTCCTCGATAATATTGTAGCGGAGTTTAGGAGAAGCCCTGCTGCAGTAGTACATGAAGATCGTCACCATGCCGTCGTGCTGACGGAACTCTTCCCCGACACTTTGCTGGATCGGAGTCCGGGGATCGTCATCGAGCTGAACGTGTGCTAAAACTCGGAGGTGCCGTAGTTTCGGTGCTTGATCGGCCGGGCCATGGAGATGTACGACTACATCAATCAAACGCTTCCGTTGTCAATCTACTAGGTATGTAGATCATACTCTCCCCTCTCGTTGCTATGCATCACATGATCTTGCGTGTGCGTAGGAATTTTTTTGAAATTACTACGTTCCCCAATAGTGGTATCCGAGCCTAGGTTTTATATGTTGATGTTATATGCACGAGTAGAACACAAGTGAGTTGTGGGCGATATAAGAAATACTGCTTACCAGCATGTCATACTTTGGTTCGGCGGTATTGTTGGACGAAGCGGCCCGGACCGACGTTACGCATACGCTTACGCGAGACCGGTTCTCCCGACATGCTTTGCACATAGGTGGCTTGCGGGTGACAGTTTCTCCAACTTTAGTTGAATCGAGTGTGGCTACGCCCGGTCCTTGCGAAGGTTAAAACAGGACCAACTTGACAAACTATCGTTGTGGTTTTGATGCGTAGGTAAGATTGGTTCTTGCTTAAGCCCGTAGCAGCCACGTAAAACTTGCAACAACAAAGTAGAGGACGTCTAACTTGTTTTTGCAGGGCATGTTGTGATGTGATATGGTCAAGACATGATGCTAAATTTTATTGTATGAGATGATCATGTTTTGTAACCGAGTTATCGGCAACTGGCAGGAGCCATATGGTTGTCGCTTTATTATATGCAATGCAATCGCGCTGTAATGCTTTACTTTATCACTAAACGGTAGCGATAGTCGTGGAAGCACAAGCTCGGCGAGACGACAATGATGCTACGATGGAGATCAAGGTGTCGCGCCTTTGACGATGGTGATCACGACAGTGCTTCGGAGATAGAGATCACAAGCACAAGATGATGATGGCCATATCATATCACTTATATTGATTGCATGTGATGTTTATCTTTTATGCATCTTATCTTGCTTTGATTGATGGTAGCATTATAAGATGATCTCTCACTAAATTATCAAGCAGTGTTCTCCCTGAGTATGCACCGTTGCGAAAGTTCTTCGTGCTGAGACACCATGTGATGATCGGGTGTGATAGGCCCTACGTTCAAATACAATGGGTGCAAAACAGTTGCACACGCGGAATACTCAGGTTATACTTGACGAGCCAAGCATATACAGATATGGCCTCGGAACACGGAGACCGAAAGGTCGAGCGTGAATCATATAGCAGATATGATCAACATAGTGATGTTCACCAATGAAACTACTCCATCTCACGTGATGATCGGACATGGTTTAGTTGATTTGGATCACGTAATCACTTAGAGGATTAGAGGGATGTCTATCTAAGTGGGAGTTCTTAAGTAATATGATTAATTGAACTTAGATTTATCATGAACTTAGTCCTGGTAGTATTTTGCAAATTATGTTGTAGATCAATAGCTCGCGTTGTTGCCTCCATGTGTTTATTTTGATATGCTCCTAGAGAAAATTGTGTTGAAATATGTTAGTAGCAATGATGCGGATTGGATCCGTGATCTGAGGTTTATCCTCATTGCTGCACAGAAGAATTATGTCCTTGATGCACCGCTAGGTGACGGACCTATTGCAGGAGCAGATGCAGATGTTATGAACGTTTGGCTAGCTCAATATGATGACTACTTGATAGTTTAGTGCACCATGCTTAATGGCTTAGAATCGGGACTTCAAAGACGTTTTGAACGTCATGGAGCATATGAGATGTTCCAGGAGTTGAAGTTAATATTTCAAGCAAATACCCGAGTTGAGAGATATGAAATCTCCAACAACTCCTATAGCTAAAAGATGGAGGATAATCGCTCAACTAGTGAGCATGTGCCCAGATTGTCTGAGTACTACAATCGCTTGAATCAAGTGGGAGTTAATCTTCCAGATAAGATAGTGATTGACAGAATTCTCTAGTCACCATCACCAAGTTAGTAGAACTTCGTGATGAACTATGATATGCAAGGGATAATGGAAACGATTCCCAAGCTCTTCGTAATGCGGAAATTGACGAAGGTAGAAATCGAGAAAAACATCAAGTGTTGATGGTAGACAAGACCACTAGTTTCAAGAAAAGGGCAGAGGGAAGAAGGGGAATTTCAAGAAGAACAGCAAGCAAGTTGCTGCTCAAGTGAAGAAGCCCAAGTCTGGTCCTAAGCCTGAGACTAAGTGTTTTTACTACAAAGGGACTGGTCACTGGAAGCAGAACTACCCCAAGTGATTGGCAGATAAGAAGGATGGCAAAGTGAACATAAGTATATTTGATATACATGTTATTGATGTGTACTTTACTAGTGTTTATAGCAACCCCTCAGTATTTGATACTAGTTCAGTTGCTAAGATTAGTAACTCGAAACGGGAGTTGCAGAATAAACAGAGACTAGTTTAGGGTGAAGTGACGATGTGTGTTGGAAGTGGTTCCAAGATTGATATGATCATCATTGCACACTCCCTATACTTTCGGGATTAGTGTTGAACCTGAATAAGTGTTATTTGGTGTTTGCGTTAAGCATGAATATGATTTGATCATGTTTATTGTAATACGATTATTCATTTAAGTAAGAGAATAAATTGTTGTTCTGTTTACATGAATAAAACCTTATATGGTTACACACCCAATGAAAATAGTTCGTTGGATCTCGATCGTAGTGATACACATAATCGTAATATTGAAACCAAAAGATGCAAAGTTAATAATGATAGTGCAACTTATTTGTAGCACTGCCGTTTAGGTCATATTGGTGTAAAGCGCATGAAGAAACTCCATGCTGATGGGATTTTGGAATCACTTGACTATGAATCACTTGATGCTTGCGAACCATGCCTCATGGGCAAGATGACTAAGACTCCCTTCTCCGGAGCGAGCAACTGACTTATTGGAAATAATACATACTGATGTATGCGGTCCGATGAGTGTTAAGGCTCACGGCAAGTATCGTTATTTTCTGAACTTCACAGATGATTTGAGCAGATATGGGTATATCTACTTGATGAAACATAAGTCTGAAACATTTGAAAAGTTCAAAGAATTTCAGAGTGAAGTGGAAAATCATCGTGACAAGAAAATAAAGTTTCTACGATCTGATCGCGGAGACAAATATTTGAGTTACGAGTTTGGTCTTCAATTAAAACAATGTGGAATAGTTTCACAAACTCATGCCACATGGAACACCACAGCATAATGGTGTGCCCGAACGTCATAACCGTACTTTATTGGATATAGTGCAATCTATGATGTCTCTTAACGATCTACCACTATCGTTTTGGGGTTATGCATTAGAGACAGCTGCATTCATGTTAAAAGGGCACCATCTAAATCTGTTGAGACGACACCGTATGAACTGTGGTTTGGCATGAAACCAAAGTTGTCGTTTCTTAAAGTTTGGGGTTGCAATGCTTATGTGAAAAAATTTCATCCTGATAAGCTCAAACCCAAATCGGAAAAGTGTGTCTTCATAGGATACCCAAAAGGTTACTGTTGGGTACACCTTCTATCACAGATCCAAAGGCAAGACATTCGTTGCTAAGAATGGATCCTTTCTAGAGAAGGAGGTTCTCTCGAAAGAAGTGAGTGGGAGGAAAGTAGAAC
The DNA here is from genome assembly GCF_003073215.2 of Triticum urartu. Lineage (NCBI taxonomy): Eukaryota > Viridiplantae > Streptophyta > Magnoliopsida > Poales > Poaceae > Triticum > Triticum urartu. Next base: position 272,859,991 of record NC_053022.1, read on the forward strand.
TTGATAAGGTAATTGTACCTTCTCCCTTATTGGAAAGTAGTTCATCACAGAAATCTGTTCCTGTGACTACTACACCAATTAGTGAGGAAGCTAATGATGATGATCATGTAACTTCAGATCAAGTTACTACCGAATCTTGTAGGTAAACTAGAGTGAGACCCGCACCAGAGTGGTACGGTAATCCTGTTCTGGAGGTCATGCTACTTGACCATGACGAACCTACGAACTATGAAGAAGCGATGGTGAGCCCAGATTCCGCAAAATGGCTTGAGGCCATGAAATCTGAGATGGGATCCATGTATGAGAACAAAGTATGGACTTTGGTTGACTTGCCCACTGATCGGCAAGCAATTGAGAATAAATGGATCTTCAAGAGGAAGACGGACGCTGATAGTAGTGTTACTATCTACAAAGCTAGAATTGTCGCAAAAGGTTTTTGACAAGTTCAAGGTGTTGACTACGATGAGAGTTTCTCACTCGTATCTATGCTTAAGTCTGTCCGAATCATGTTAGCAATTGCCGCATTTTATGAAATCTGGCAAATGGATAGAAAAATTGCATTCCTTAATAGATTTATTAAAGAAGAGTTGTATATGATACAACCAGAAGGTTTTGTCAATCCTAAAGGTGCTAACAAAATATGCAAGCTCCATCGATCCATCTATGGACTGGTGCAAGCATCTCGGAGTTGGAATATACTCTTTGATAAGTTGATCAAAGCATATAGTTTTATACAGACTTGCGATGAAGCCTGTATTTACAAGAAAGTGAGTGGGAGCACTACAACATTTCTGATAAGTATATGTGTATGACATATTGTTGATCGGAAATAATGTAGAATTAATCTGCAAAGCATAAAGGAGTGGTTTTCAAAGAAGTTTTTCAAAGAAAGACCTCGGTGAAGCTGCTTACATATTAAGCATCAAAATCTATAGAGATAGATCAAGACGCTTGATAAGTTTTTTCAATGAGTACATACCTTGACAATATTTTGAAGTAGTTCAAAAATGGAACAGTCAAAGAAAGGGTTCTTGGCTGTGTTACAAGGTATGAAATTGAGTAAAGACTCAAAGCCCGACCACGGCAGAAGATAGAAAGAGAATGAAAGTCATTCCCTATGCCTCAACCATAGGTTCTGTAAAGTATGCCATGATGTGTACCAGATCTATTGTATACCATACACTGTGTTAAGCAAGGGAGTACAATAATAATCTAAGAGTAGATCACTGGACATTGGTCAAAATTATCCTTAGTGGAATAAGGAAATATTTCTCGATTATGGAGGTGACAAAAGGTTCATCGTAAAAAGTTACGTCGATGCAAGTTTTGACACAGATCTGGATGACTCTAAGTCTCGATCTAGATACATATTGAAAGTGGGAGCAATTAGCTAGAGTAGCTCCGTTCAAAGCATTGTAGACATAGAATTCGCAAAATACTTACGGATCTGTATGTGACAGACCCGTTGATTAAAATTATCTCACAAACAAAACATGATCACACCTTAGTACTCTTTGGGTGTTAATCACATAAATAATGTGAACTAGATTATTGAATCTAGTAAACCCTTTGGATATAGGTGACATGACGATGTGAACTATGGTTGTTAATCACATGGTGATGTGAACTCTTAGTTTTGAATCACATGGCGATGTGAACTAGATTATTGACCCTAGTGCAAGTGGGAGACTGAAGGAAATATGCCCTAGAGGCAATAATAAAGTTATTATTTATTTCCTTATATCATGATAAATGTTTATTATTCATGCTAGAATTGTATTAACCGGAAACATAATACATGTGTGAATACATAGACAAACAGAGTGTCACTAGTATGCCTCTACTTGACTAGCTCGTTAATCAAAGATGGTTATGTTTCCTAACCATGGACAAAGAGTTGTTATTTGATTAACGGGATCACATCATTAGGTGAATGATCTGATTGACATGACCCATTCCATTAGCTTAGCACCCGATCGTTTAGTATGTTGCTATTGCTTTCTTCATGACTTATACATGTTCCTATGACTATGAGATTATGCAACTCCCGTTTGCCGGAGGAACACTTTGTGTGCTACCAAACGTCACAACGTAACTGGGTGATTATAAAGGAGCTCTACAGGTGTCTCCAAAGGTACATGTTGGGTTGGCGTATTTCGAGATTAGGATTTGTCACTCCGATTGTCGGAGAGGTATCTCTGGGCCCTCTCGGTAATGCACATCACTTAAGCCTTGCAAGCACTGCAACCAATGAGTTAGTTGCGGGATGATGTATTACAGAACGAGTAAAGAGACTTGCCGGTAACGAGATTGAACTAGGTATTTGGAATACCGACGATCGAATCTCGGGCAAGTAACATACCGATGACAAAGGGAACAATGTATGTTGTTATGCGGTCTGACCGATAAAGATCTTCGTAGAATATGTAGGAGCCAATATGAGCATCCAGGTTCTGCTATTGGTTATTGACCGGAGACATGTCTCGGTCATGTCTGCATTGTTCTCGAACCCGTAGGGTCCGCACCCTTAAGGTTACGATGACAGTTATATTATGAGTTTATACATTTTGATGTACCGAAGTTTGTTCGGAGTCCCGGATGTGATCACGGACATGACGAGGAGTCTCGAAATGGTCGAGACATAAAGATTGATATATTGGAAGCCTATGTTTGGATACCGGAAGTGTTCCGGGTGAAATCGGGATTTTACCGGAGTACCGGGAGGTTACCGGAACCCCCCGGGAGCTAAATGGGCCATGATGGGCCTTAGTGGAAAAGAGAAGAGGCAGCCCTACATGGGCCGCACGCCCCTCCCCTCCCTTGGTCCGAATAGGACAAGGAGAGGGGGCCGGCCCCTCTCTCTCTTTCCCCCCTCCGCGAATCCTATTCCAACTAGGATTGGGGGGGGGGGAATCCTACTCCCAGAGGGAGTAGGACTCTCCTGGCGCGCGCTCCTTGGCCGGCCGCATCCCCCCTTTAGTCCTTTATATACGGAGGCAGGGGCACCCCAGAGACACAAGTTGATCCACGTGATCTTTTCCTTAGCCATGTGCGGCGCCCCCAGCCACCATAGTCCTCGATAATATTGTAGCGGAGTTTAGGCGAGGCCCTGCTGCAGTAGTACATCAAGATCGTCACCATGCCGTCGTGCTGACGGAACTCTTCCCCGACACTTTGCTGGATCGGAGTCCGGGGATTTTCATCGAGCTGAACGTGTGCTAAAACTCGGAGGTGCCGTAGTTTCGGTGCTTGATCGGTCGGGCCGTGAAGACGTACGACTACATCAATCAAACGCTTCCGTTGTCAATCTACTAGGTATGTAGATCATACTCTCCCCTCTCGTTGCTATGCATCACATGATCTTGCGTGTGCGTAGGAAATTTTTTGAAATTACTACGTTCCCCAACAAGCAGGTGGACAGACGCCCTCATAGTATTGGGCGGAGAATTCCAGTCGACCCCAGGGAACCAGGCTTTGATGCGAGATCCATTCTCATTCAAGGTTTGGTCGATAGGAATAGAGCTCACCGAGAAGGCCACGACAGAGATGCACCTACCATTAGCAGAGTACATGTTTCAGGACCGGAATGTTTCAGTCGAGTCATCAGAGCCGCTGTGATTCCTCCCAACTTCAGGTTGGCGACTGGAGTTAGTAAGTTCACCGGTGAGTCCAAGCCCGATACTTGGCTCGAAGATTACCCAGTGGCTTTCCAGATTGGCAGTGGGAACGATGAGGTAGCCATGAAGCACCTGCCTCTCATGTTAGAAGGCTCGGCCAGAGCGTGGCTGAATCAGTTAGCACCCAGCAGCATTTACACTTGGGAGGATCTCTCCCGAGTGTTTGTCACCACATTTGAAGGAACATGCAAGCGACCTGCAGGCCTTACAGAATTGCGGTCTTTTGTGCAGAAACCGAATGAAACTTTGAGGGATTACATCCAGAGGTGGATCACATTGCATCACACAGTTGAAAATGTACCAGATCATCAAGAAGTTTGTGCCTTTAAAGAAGGCGTTAAGTACAGAGAATTGAATCTGAAGTTCGGTCGAACCAGAGAGATGTCTCTGAATCGGATGATGGAGATTGCCACCAAATACGCTAATGGTGAAGATGAGGATCGACTCTGGAGTGGCAAGCATAAAGCAGTCGCCCAGGAAACCGGAGGAAATTCCAGTCGGAAGCAGAAGCGGAAAGCCGAGCCAGCCGCTCCTGGGGAGGCCCTGGCCGTAACCCAGGGAAAATTTAAGGGAAAACCCAAAGGACCTTGGAACCCCAAGAAAGTTAAAGACCAAGATGGAAATGATGTTTTGGATCTACCGTGTCACATCCACACCAAGAAAGATGAAGAGGGTAAACTCATTTACCCAAAGCATACCACTCGACAGTGTTGGCTTCTGATCCAGCAGTTTCAGGGCAAGCAGTCCAAAGATAAGGAAAAGGAGTCGGACAAAGTTGAGGACAAGGAAGATAGTGACGATGGGTACCCCCAGGTCAATTCCACCCTGATGATTTTTGCTGATGTTGAGAGCAAAAGTCGACTGAAGGTTATTAACCGTGAGGTAAATATGGTTGCTCCGGCAACACCCAATTATCTAAAGTGGTCCCAGACTGCCATCACATTCGACCAGTCTGATCACCCTACGCACATTGCCACCCCTGGGAGGCAAGCTCTGGTGGTCGACCCAGTTGTCGAAGGCACTCGACTGACCAAAGTCCTGATGGATGGAGGCAGCGGTTTGAACATACTGTATGCAGAAACATTAAAAGGGATGGGCATTCCGATGTCCAGGCTCAGCACCAGTAACATGAGTTTCCATGGAGTCATTCCTGGGAAGAAAGCCGAGTCACTCGGCCAAATTGCTCTTGATGTGGTTTTCGGTGATTCCAAGAATTACTGCAAGGAAAAGTTAACATTCGAAGTTGTGGATTTCCAAAGTGCTTATCATGCTATTTTGGGCAGGCCAGCTTATGCACGCTTCATGGCTCGACCATGTTATGTGTATCTCAAATTGAAGATGCCTGGTCCCAAAGGTGTGATCACTGTTACAGGCAATCGGAAGAAAGCAGAAGAGTGTTTTCAGAAAGGCTCAAAGATTGCTGACGCTCAGATGGCGGTGGTCGAGCTGCAAGAGTATCAGAAGACTGCAGATCCGAGTGAGTTGCTACGAGCTAAGAAGCCTGCTTCAGAATCAGCTTTTCAGTCGTCCGGTGAAATGAAGGCAGTTCACATTCACCCGACCGATCCAAACGCTGCTCCGGCTCACATCTCAACGACAGTCGACTCCAAATAGGAAGAAGCGCTCATCCAGTTCCTCTGTGAGAACTGGGACATCTTCGCATGGAAGCCTGCTGACATGCCTGGAGTTCCCAGGGGGCTGGCTGAGCAGCGTCTACGAGTCGACCCAAAATTTAAACCTGTGAAAGAACATCTTCGACGGTCCGCCGTCCAGAAGAGGAAGGCCATTGGCGAGGAGGTGGCTCGGCTCTTAGCATTGGAGTTCATCCAAGAAATTTACCACTCCGAGTGGCTCGCCAATGTTGTCATGGTCCCCAAGAAGGACAAGTCACTTCGCATGTGCATTGATTTCAAGCATATCAATCGGGCTTGCCCGAAAGATCATTTTCCTCTCCCTCGCATCGACCAGATAGTCGACTCGACTGCGGGATGTGAGCGTTTGTCTTTCCTAGACGCCTATTCCGGGTACCATCAGATCCGTCTGTACGGGCCCGACGAGATCAAAACATCTTTCATCACTCCATTCGGGTGCTTCTGTTATGTCACCATGCCGTTCGGCCTCAAGAATGCCGGAGCCACGTTCATGAGGATGATTCAGAAGTGTTTGCTCACTCAAATCAGTCGGAATGTGGAGGCATACATGGATGATATTGTGGTCAAGTCACGGAAGGGTTCCGACCTGCTGACTGACCTTGCTGAAACCTTTGCCAACCTCAGGAGGTATGATATCAAGCTCAATCCGTCAAAGTGCACGTTCGGAGTTCCAGGTGGGAAGTTACTCGGTTTTCTCGTTTCCGAATGGGGAATCGACGCCAATCCTGAAAAAATTGGTACTATACTCCGGATGAAACGTCTTGTGCGTGTGCATGACGTCCAAAAGCTTACAGGATGCTTGGCCGCTTTAAGTCGATTCATCTCTCGCCTCGGTGAAAAGGCATTGCCTCTTTACCGACTGATGAAGAAGTCCGACAAGTTCGAGTGGACTCCAGAAGCTGATGCAGCGTTTACAGAGCTCAAAGCTTTGCTCTCCACCCAGCCGGTGCTTGCTGCCCCAACCAGCAAGGAGCCTTTGCTGATTTACATTGTAGCCACAGGACAAGTTATCAGTACAGTACTGACGGTCGAGCAGGAAGAAGGAAAGGCCTTCAAAGTTCAGCGCCCAGTATATTATGTTTCTGAAGTTTTGACCTCATTACCAGAAGCTTGTATATGGGATTTATATGACCACGAAGAAGGTTGCACATTACTTCTCTGATCATTCCATTACAGTTGTCAGCGACGCTCCACTATCAGAGATTTTGCACAACAGAGATGCAACTGGTCGAGTGGCCAAATGGGCGATTGAACTTCTTCCCCTAGATATAAAGTTTGAGGCAAAGAAAGCTATCAAGTCCCAAGCAATTGCAGATTTCGTCGCCGAGTGGATCAAACAATAGCTTCCGACTCAAGTTCACTCGGAGCACTGGACCATGTTCTTCGATGGATCTAAGATGCTGAATGGTTCCGGTGCTGGGGTAGTATTGGTTTCCCCCCAAGGAGATAAGCTCAAATATGTTCTCTAGATTCACTTTGATTCCTCCAATAACGAAGCAGAATATGAAGCACTTTTGTATGGGTTGCGCATGGCCATTTCACTCGGCGTCCGTCGCCTCATGGTCTATGGTGACTCAGATTTGGTGGTTAATCAGGTGATGAAAGAATGGGACATCAGAAGCCCAGCTATGACTGGTTATTTCAATGCAGTGAGAAAGTTAGAGAAGAAATTCGAGGGGTTAGAGCTTCATCACATCCCCCGACTGAAAAATCAAGCGGCTGATGATTTGGCAAAGATAGGCTCCAAGAGAGAAGCCATCCCCAGCAATGTGTTTTTGGAACACATCCACTCGCCATCAATCCAAGAAGATCCTTTTACAGATGAAGCCCCGCAGCCAAAGAGTGCCACAGATCCGACTGAAGTTGAAATTCCGGCAGTGATCGACCTAATCATGGAAGTTTTGGCAATCACCCCCGACTGGATGATACCGTACATCACGTATATCCTGAGAAAGGAACTCCCGGAGGACGAAGAAGAGGCTCGACAGATCGTCCGTCGATCCAAGGCCTTTACATTCATAAAGGGACAATTGTATAGAGAAAGCGCGATTGGAGTCGGTCAGAAGTGTATAACACCAGAAGAAGGTCAGATAATCCTTGATGATATCCACTCGGGGACCTGTGGTCATCATGCGTCCTCTCGGACCATTGTGGCTAAAGCATACTGAGCAGGATTTTACTGGCCAAGAGCGAATGAAATGGCAAAAGAGATAGTCGACAAGTGTGAAGGGTGCCAGTTCTACTCCAACATGTCGCACAAGCCCGCATCAGCCCTGAAGACCATTCCACTTGTCTGGCCCTTCGCTGTTTGGGGACTGGACATGGTTGGCCCATTGAGAACAGGCAGGAGCGGTTTCACACATGTGCTTGTGGCACTCGACAAGTTTACCAAATGGATTGAAGCTAAGCCTATCAAGAATCTTGATGCTTGCCCTGCTATCAGTTTCATCAGAGAGTTAACATTCAGATATGGAGTCCCGCATAGCATCATCACCGATAATGGGTCAAACTTTGATTCAGACAAGTTTAGAGCTTTTTGCGCCTCTCAAGGCACACGAGTCGACTACGCATCGGTCGCCCACCCCCAGTCGAATGGACAAGCAGAAAGGGCAAATGGTCTGATTCTCAAAGGACTAAAGCCTCGGCTGATGCGTGATCTCAAGCACGCAGCAGGCGCTTGGGTCGACGAGCTTCCGTCGGTTCTGTGGGGATTGAGGACTACCCCGAATCGGTCGACTGGAAGAACTCCGTTCTTTCTGGTTTACGGAGCGGAAGCCGTCCTGCCGAGTGATCTACTTCACAATGCACCCCGAGTCGAGCTTTATACCGAAGATGAAGCAGAACAAGCCCAACAAGATGCAGTCGACCTCCTGGAAGAAGAAAGAGAAATGGCTATGATCCGATCGACCATTTATCAGCAAGACTTGCGTCGATTCCATGCCAGAAATGTGAAGAGTCAAGCCTTCCAAGAAGGAGATTTGGTCCTCCGAGTGGATCAACAGAAACCACACAAGCTCGCTCCTACTTGGAAGGTCCCTTCATCGTCACCAGAGTCCTCCACAATGGAGCGTACCACCTTTACAATGTCGATCGCCAGATCGATGAGCCACGAGCTTGGAATGCAGAACTGCTTCGCCCCTTTCACACTTGAATTCTCACTCGGATGAGATGTAATAAGAAAAACTTCTGTAGTCTATTTATCAAAGACAAGAGTGTTACAAATTTTCCTATAATTGTTGTTGCTTTTGTTTGCGTGTGAAATCCCCCAGTGGGTGGCTTAGCTGCGAATCCGTTTCGCCTAAGTTTGTAAAAACAATCCTACCGAGTGGCGAGCCAGACTCCCACTCGGAGGCTTAGCTGCAGCTCAGTGCTCGCCTAAGTGTTTAAAAATCCTACCGAGTGGCGAGCCAGACTCCCACTCGGAGGCTTAGCTGCAGCCCAGTGCTCGCCTAAGTGTTTAAAAATCCTACCGAGTGGTGAGCCAGACTCCCACTCGGAGGCTTAGCTGCAGCTCAGTGCTCGCCTAAGTGTTTAAAAATCCTACCGAGTGGCGAGCCAGACTCCCACTCGGAGGCTTAGCTGCAGCCCAGTGCTCGCCTAAGTGTTTAAAAATCCTACCACCTCCCACTCGGAGGCTTAGCTGCAGCCCAGTGCTCGCCTAAGTGTTTAAAAATCCTACCGAGTGGTGAGCAGACCTCCCACTCGGGGGGCTTAGATGTAGTCCAGTACTCGCCTAAGTTTGAAAAAATCCTACCGAGTGGAGAGCAGACCTCCCACTCGGGGGCTTAGCTGCAGTCCAGTGCTCGCCTAAGTATTTAAAAATCCTACCGAGTGGTGAGCAGACCTCCCACTCGGGGGGCTTAGCTGCGGTCCAGTACTCGCCTAAGTTTGAAAAAATCCAACCGAGTGGAGAGCAGACCTCCCACTCGAGGGCTTAGCTGCAGTCCAGTACTCGCCTAAGTTTGAAAAAATCCTACCGAGTGGAGAGCAGAACTCCCACTCGGGGGCTTAGCTGCAGTCCAGTACTTGCCTAAGTTTTTAAAATCCTACCAAGTGGAGAGCACCTTCCACTCGGAGGCTTAGCTGCAGCCCAGTGCTCGCCTAAGTACGGAACACATCCCAATCCGCAAGGATGACGAGGTGCAAATCGACTGCTACCTTCTCCTTCGGAGTTGCACCACAAATACAAAGTTATTTCGAGTGAAGAACAAGTTCCACTCGACAGATAATTCATGAAGATATTCAACGATAAATCAAGTTCAGATAAGATCCAAAGGGAAAATCAAAGTACTCGAGCCTCCAGCTCGACAGAGTTTAATGGTTACAAAAACCACTCGGTATTCCGAGGCAAATTTAAGGTGGGACATAAGAGTTTGTTCACTCCGCGGGAGGAGGGCTGGCAGGCTCGACGAACTCATCCAGGTCGACGCCGTCGGCTATCCGAGTGGCTGCAGCGATGAAAGTCTCCATAAAGGTTCGGAAGTCATGCTTCTGGGTGTTGGCGACCTTGATTGCTCCTAGCTTGTCTTGTCGCACCTCCTTGCAGTGGACACGAACCAAGGATAGAGCCACATCAGTGCCACACCGAGCAGAAGACTTCTTCCACTCCTGCACTCGGTCAGGGATTCCGTTAAGTCGAGTCATCAGAGACTCAAGATCGTTTTGGAGCGTAGCCTTTGGCCAAAGTGCCGGGTCGATCCGTGACATGGCGACCTTCAGTCGAGCCAAGTAGTCCACGTCACCGTCGATGCGAGATTCCAGTCGGAGTAGATTCATGGCAGTTTCATCTTTCACGGGAGAGTTGATTGGATCCAAACCTGGTTCGATCCGCCCAGTCTCCTCTTCAAAGTTCTGGCAAAACTCTGCATTCACGATCCAAGGATAAGTCAATTTTCATACACCGAGTCGACACAAAAAAAACACCAGTCGGAACTGAATGTGCACCTTCAAGCTTGATGTACAACTTCTTGGCGAGGCTCCTCAAGTAGCTCTCCAGGTCGTCCCTCCTGTGAGCGATGCCGTCCATCTTTTCGTTCAGGTTGAGGTTATCCTTCTTCCAACGTGTACACTCCCTGTTGGCTTCATTCAGAGCTGTCTTCAGCCTGGTATTCTCTTCTTCTAACTGGCCAACCGAAGCCAGCTTCTGTTCGGCCAGAGCGGTCTTGTTGTCAGCCTCCTTACGGGCAGCAGCCAAGTCCTGATCCTTCTTTGCCAGAGCTTCTCTCAGTTTTTTTGCAAAGAAATGATGATTGATTCGGAAATAGCAGAAGGGTACTCAAGCCTAAAAACTAACCAGTCGACAAAATCGTCTTACCTGCGGCGCCGTCTCTGACCTTTTGCAGCTCTGTCCTGGCCAGCTCCAGATCAAGGTTCAGTTGAATCTGCTGCTTCTCCAAGTCAGCAAAGCAAGCTCCAAGATCGCAAGATTTCTGAAATCAAAGGGGAGAAGTTATCGTTACAGCAAAAAAACAACAAAGGCAATAAATACTAAGACTACGGTCGACTGCCAGCAGTCCACCATAGTCTCAGGGACTCCACCCAGTGGGTGCACTTAGCGTGCCCCCACCGGTTCTGATCCCACTCGACCGGCCCGCCGAAGTCGAGTTCAAAAAAAAAGAGAAAGAAAGTAGAACTCAGACTACAGTCGACTGCCAGCAGTCCACCATAGTCTCGGGGACTACCCCTAGTGGGTGCACTTAGCGTGCCCCCACCGGTTCTGATCCCACTCGACCGGTTTGGTTTATACATTCAGCAAAATACAAAGACTACAGTCGACTGCCAGCAGTCCACCGTAGTCTCCACTAGTCCAAAACTTCAATCGACACACCCAGTGGGTGTACAGATGCAAAGATTTTCGGAAAGAATCTTCAGATAGCCGACTAACCTAAACGTTGCTCTGGAGAGCCGAGCTGGCATCATAGGCGGCTTGGCTGGTGTCCCGCACCATCTTCATCTTCTCCATCATAATGCCCGTGTGGCGTATGGCTTCCCTAGCAGCATTCACCTCGTCCTCTGGGACATGATGGGTCGCAAAAACTGAAGGCGGGTCGACAGGGGCCTGAGCAGTCGAAGAAGAAGGCAAGGCACTCGACAGGGGCTCCGCAAAGGTAACAGAACCCCAATTGACGTCACCAGTGTCCTGAACGACTGGTTCCGCCCTTGGCGTCGACTGTAGCGCCTCACTTGCAGGAGCTCGCCTACTCTTCCTCGTCAAAGACCTCTCGGGCTCTTCATCATCATCAGGGAGGTCAATAATGTTGGGAGCTGTGCAAAGTTCAAATTGCCAAAATCACGTCACCCAATGATGCACGATGTAGTTGAATCGACCAAAGAAAGATAGTATGGCGGAAATCATACCTAGATTAGAAGTGACCGCATCCTCCATCACCTCATCATCATCCCTGTAAGCTGAGGTCCCGGAAGTGGCAGCGCTAACAATTCCAAAGTTCGTCCAGTTAAAACAAGAAAAACAAACAGCGCGGAGCGTCGAGTGAATACAAGGAGAGACACTCACGCGGAGGCGACAGGGATATCGATCTTGATCTTTGGCAGCGCCTTCCGAGTCTTCGGCTCTGCAACTTTGGGGTGCTTTGGCACCTTCTCAGTTGGGGTTGGTGAAGAGACCCGAGGACACTTCAAAGACTGGCCAGCCTGAGCAGTTGCCTTGTCGCGGGCACTCGGCCGTTCTTGGTCAAGCTTGGATCGTCTCTCTATGCGAGGAGGCGACTCGACTTCTTCCCCAGCACTTGAGTCGTCACTTCCACCATCCCCTTCACCATCAGAAGTCCACTCGCCACTTTCGCCACCACTCGCCTCACCTTCCAGAGATTGCTCTTGCTCCCCGTTGGGCATCGAATACATTTCAATAATGGCCTGAAAGAAAGCAGGGTGAACAAAGTCAATCGACGCAATACAGACAGCTGCGCGAGTGAATTCGGATTACAAGCAAAAACTCAGAATCAGACCTGCTCTGGTGCACGCGGCCGGTCGAATGGGGGAACTCTCCTGGCTCCTCTGGGATTGTCCTTGTTCCCGGTAATGCTCGACAGCCACTTCTCCAGCGTGTCGTCATCGACCTCCTCCGGGTAGATCCGAGTGGAGTCTTCTAGACCCGAATACATCCACATCGGGTGGTCTCGGGCTTGGAGAGGCTGGATGCGCCGCTGAAGGAAGACCTCCAAGAGATCCATACCAGTGACCCCGTCACGAATGAGCTGGACCACTCGGTTGACCAACACCTTCACGTGCGCCTTCTCCTCCGGGAGCACCTTCAAAGGGGAGGGTTTTTCCACTCGGTCCATGGTAAAGGGAGGGAGGCTAGTCGATTGCCCTGGCGTCGACTGGTCTTTGCAGTAGAACTAGGTCGACTGCCATCCGCGAACTGAATCGGGAAGAATCATGGCCGGAAAGGAGCTTTTTCCCCTCGTCTGGATGCCAAGACCCCCACACATCTGGATCACTTGGGTCCTCTCGTCACTCGAATTAGCCTTTTTCACTGTCTGGGAGCGACAAGTGAAAATACGCTTGAAAAGACCCCAGTGAGGTCGACAACCCAAGAAGTTCTCACACAAGGAAATGAACGCGGCAAGATAAACGATTGAGTTGGGGGTAAATTGGTGGAGTTGAGCCCCAAAGAAGTTCAGAAACCCTCGGAAGAAAGGATGAGGAGGCAAGGAAAACCCACGGTCGACGTGGGTGGCAAGAAGAACACGCTCACCCTCCCGGGGTTGCGGCTCAGATTCCTTCCCCGGAAGCCGCGCCGAGTCGTAGGGGATCAGCCCTCCCTCGGCCAGGTCGTCGAGGTCTTCTTGGGAGATCCTCAAGTGGATCCATTCGCCATGGATCCAACCCTTCGGCAGGCTAGTCCGCGAGGAAGATCCGCCCCAGCTCGTCGCCTTCCCCTTTGACCTCGCCGTCGCCTTCTTTACCCGCTCCAGAGCCGCTGTCTTCTCCTTCACCATTGTCGCCGACGAGACGCGTGTGGCGCAGTGGCGCTAGAGCGAGAGTGAGCGCAAAGAAGAGGCGTGAGGAGGAGAAGAGATAATGGGGCGCACTGTTCGGGAGACTCTGGTCCAACGCCTTATATGAGGCCGCTTCCGAGTGGCTGACAGGTAGGCCCATATGGCTCTGTCAAAACCCGTAACGACCGCACGAGCGACACGTGGCGAAAAAGGTGGCGCAGGGATCGAGGCGGCTCCGCTCTATTTCGTCCGATTACTGCGGCCTCCCCCGTCCCGCGCGCTTCCCAAAATTCAGATCCCACTAAATCCGCGGGCAGCAAATAACTTGTCAGACCAAAGATCTCCTCCGCACCGTCACTCGGAGCCTTACAAGTAAAGAAACTCACTCGGCGAAGAATTAAGAATGGATCAGGGCGACTGAAAAGGGAGTTGCTGTCATCACTCAGGTCCGTTGATCCGAAACAAGATATGCTCACGGCATAGAAAACGAGTCAGAGAAGTCCTCAACTCCTTCCCCACTCAAACCTCGATCCATTCGGGGGCTAATGATGAAGCTATGTACCTAGGGTAGGGTCACGGACCTGTCCTAACTGCCCTACCCAAGGACACCTCTAGAATAAATCACCTTTCAATCGACTTGGAGGTGTTCCACTCGACAGACTCGAAGACATTCGACCAAGAAGCAATTACTCGAGCAAGATCCAACCACTCGACGGCCAGGAGACCTAAAGTCACTCCGCACGCTAACGGTCGGTCATTAAGTAGCTTTTATGGTCATCATAGCACTTTATTACTAGCGTTATCAGTAACGCCCTACCTTAATGTACATTGAACCCTTCGTAACATGGGCTGGCCGAGGTCCTGGCGCACTCTATATAAGCCACCCCCTCGTCCGAGACAAGGGTTAGCACCTCTGTAACTCATACACACATAATCCAGTCGACCGCCTCCGGGCTCCGAGACGTAGGGCTTTTACTTCTTCCGAGAAGGGCTTGAACTCGTAAACCTTGCGTCCTTACAACCTCTCCATAGCTAAGACCTCGCCTCTCCATACTTACCCCCCTACATCACTGTCAGAGTTAGAACCATGACACGCACCTTCTCTATGGTGAACACAGCATGAACCGGCTTGGACAGTGGCACCGACTCCTGGTTAGAAGCTACGTCCATCATCTGATTTTCGTCGCTCAGCTCGGTGAGCTCGCTGGCGAGCCAGCATGTCCGGCTGCTGGACCGACTCACTACCAAGAACAAGTCTGATCGCCCTAGCCCACCCAGAACACCTCCCTTGCCCCCGCGCACTTTCTGCCCGAAACGGTCAGCGCTGCCTGAGGGAGTCCTGGATTAGGGGGTCCTCGGGCGTCCGAGCTATGTGATATGGGCTGGACTAATGGGCCAAGAAGATAGAAGGCCTTACCCCGTGTCCGGATGGGACTCTCCTTTGCGTGGATGGCAAGCTTGGCATTCGGATGTAAAGATTCCTTTCTCTTTAAACTGACTCTGTACAAACCTAGGCCCCTCCGGTGTCTATGTAAACCGGAGGGTTTAGTCCGTAGAGGCGAGGATAATCATACATGCTAGACATCTAGAGTTTAGCCATTAAGATCTTGAGGAAGATCAACTCTTGTAACCCCTATACTCATCAAAGTCAATCAAGTAGGAAGTAGGGTATTACCTCCATTAAGAGGGCCCGAACCTGGGTAACATCATGTCCCCTGCCTCCTGTTATCTTCGATCCTCAAACACACAGTTCGGGACCCCCTACCTGAGATCGGCCGGTTTTGACACCGACATTGGTGCTTTCATTGAGAGTTCCGTTGTGCTGTCGACAGAAGGTTCGATGGCTTGTTCGATCATCCACAATGATCTCGTCTCGGGGGAGACTTTCCTTCCTGGCCAAATTTGCGTATTCGGTGACTTCACACTGCGTGCCAACTCGACTGGCCACCTTGAGCAGATCGACAGCTATGCCCCTGGTCATCAGATCAGTTTTGGAAATCTGAACTATGTCACTGATATTCGAGGAGACTTGATCTCCGAAGGGTTCGCGGCCCCGACCGCCGCTCTGGCCTTAGATCCTAAGCAGACTACCAGGTCCGAAGACGGGACTTTAGAGCCTGCCGGACTCCCTGCGATTATGGAACTTGCTACCGGAGATCTAGAGGGGACTGGGCCTAAAGTGCCGGACTCTCCCTTGGACTCCAGATCTGAATTCTCGAGGCCCGCATCAAGCGGGCGTGGCTAGGAGGCTCTCACCCCGGCCCGCCCCACGGAATCTTGCTTCCCTGTCCAAACCTCGCTCCTAAACGATGCTCTGGACTTAATGCGATCCCTCGCCATTATAGAGGAACCGCTTCCGAATTGCACCCAGCCCGAACTAGGGGCTGAGAGCGGGGAATTTTACGTCCCACCCACCACCTAGTTCATAGCCACTGTCAAAGACTTAACTAACATGTTGGACTACGCCTCCGAAGACATCGACGGCATGGACGACGATGCCGGAGACGAATAAGGCCAAGACCCTCCATTTACTGGACGTTGGACGACCACCTCCACATACGACATGTACATGGTAGATGCACCCAAAGAGGATGACGATGACGGCAAGAAGGATCCGGTTGACGACAAGCCTGCTGAAGCACCTCCAAAGCGTCGATGTCAGCGGCGCCGCTCAAAATCGTGTCGCGAAAAAGACAGTAATACCAGCACCGGAGACAATAACACTGCAGAGAATGCCGAAGACCCCAAAGCCCCTGTCGAGCCAACATCCAAACAGGATGATTGGGACGATGGGAAAGTTAACTCCGATGATCCAGTCGGGAACAAGGACTCTGTCGGCATCCTAGGAACAGGGGTCCCCAGACTTCCCTGCCTGCGGCCCACGGCATGGCTCCGCCAGCGGCCCCGTACGACCCAACTTCACCAGCAAACACTCAAGACCCTCGCGAAGGGTCGAGCCTTGTGAGGTGGACGACGCAAGATCTCCTCGGGGGCGGCCTCACCGGGCTAGCTCGTGAGGGGCGGAGAGATCAAGGCAAGGGGCACCTCGCGAGGTTCCTGTGACGGAAGCCATGATGACCAAGGCCAGGCGGGCACCAGGCGGGCGCCAGCGCGCGTAGTGTCCTTGTTTCCTCTTTGGTGCTAAAGAGGCAAGCGCGGGCGAGGAGTCCCGAGGTAGCAGGCAAAGGTTTCCATATCGGTGCAATGAGACCAAGACCAGCAGGACGGCAGGACGGAGGTCACCGTGGAGCCCAGGATGACATCACCACCAGAGCCTTTGGCAGGCGAAGATCATCTTTTGTCAGGATAGCTTGTACTAGTTGTCCCCCTTCAAACTGGCCATTGTGGGATCCCTTCCTGCCTAATATTTTGGAAGAGGACCCGGGCCTATATATAGAGGGCTAGCCTCCACCGTAGGGAAACATCTCACCATGGACCAGATCCATTCCACCAAGGCCACACACAGACTCACCAAGCACAAGAGCACCTCTCCTCAGGAGGCTGTTCTTCCCTTGTAACTATTCATCTTCAGCCCAAGAGGCAATCCACCACACCACACTGGAGTAGGGTATTACACCACATCAGTGGCCCGAACCAGTATAAATCTTGTGTCGCTTGTTCTGCAGGTTTGACGCGCTGAGCCTTGAGATCGCGGTGAGGGCGAGAGCAAGAGGGAGGAGAGATCTTCGTGCGCACCCCAGTGTTCTAACCTCAAGGGTTTTGCCGGAACCCAAAATCCGACATTTGGCTCGCCAGGTAGTGGTGCGCCGAAGCCCCGCCTCTCCGCTTGCTTCAGCTCCATGGCAGACGCCACCCCTCTGGTTAGCCGGCAGGCGCTAGCGGATGCGCTGCGGGAGTCCGGGCCTGCACCCACACCTTGCGGCAGGCGCGGTGGCCGCGCAAGTTCAAGCCAGAGATGCCACCCCGCTACGATGGCGCGGCAGATCCGGCGGCCTTCCTGCAGGCGTACGAGAAGGCTGTCCTTGAAGCCGGAGGCAACAACCAGGTCATGGCCAACTGGTTCCCCTTGGCCCTGGCCGGCGAGCCACGCGCCTGGCTGCTCAGCTTGCCGGGATCTTCGGTGACCTCTTGGGGGAGCTGAGCGGTCTCTTCGTCGCGCGCTTCACGACACGGCACCCATCTCCATCGCGGCCCTACTTGGCGGCTCGCAAGCACCACCCTCGAACCGTCACACCAAGCCATTCTTTCGCCAGATTGGCGCCGCCTCTGCGCGGCAAGGAGCTCCCCCGGGTTGGGCGGCACCAAGGCCGACCTCACCTTCGGCACGAGGGATCATCCCGCCACTACTGTCGGCTCGGGCGTGCTCCCAATGCTATGCACGCCCACCATCTATAGCGTAGCTGTCACCAAGACCCTCATCGACGGCGGTGCCGATCTCAACGTGCTCTCTGTAGAGGCTTTCAACCTTCTTCATGTACCACTCCAACGGCTCCGTCCCAGCAAGCCCTTCTCCGGGGTCGGCCGCGGCTCTACCAGCCCCTTGGGGCAGACCGCCTCCCTGTGACCTTTGGCACCCGCGACAACTACCGCACCGAGCTGATCGACTTCGACATCGCCCCCATCGACCTTCCGTACAACGCCATCCTCGGATATCCAGCCCTGGCTCAGTTTATGGCGGCGACCCATCCAACCTATAACCTCATGAAGATGCCCGGGAGCAAGGACATCCTCATCATAGTTGGAGATACTAAGGAGGATCTAGCGGTGCTCAAGTGTGCCCTCAAAGCCACCGCGGTAGCGCGACCGGCCAACGAGGCCACCTCAGGGGTTAAGGAGGCCGCACCAGCAAAGAAGAAGCATTTGTTTACTCAAGATTGGGCCGAAACCAAGAAGGTGCTGGTCGAGGAAGATGGGTCCTCAAGAGCCACCTTCACCATAGGCTCCAATCTCAACCCAAATCAAGAGGAGGCATTGGTGAGGTTCTTGCGCGCGAACAAGGATGTATTCGCCTGGGAACCCAAGCAGCTAGTGAGGGTCCCAAGAGGGCTGATCGAGCATCACCTTAGGGTGTGCCCCAATGTGCGCCCCGTGAAGTAGAAGGCGCGACGACAATCCACAGAGAAGTAGTCCTTCATCGTCCAGGACACCCGCAAGCTGGAGGCAGCGGGTGTCATTCGCGAGGTTCGGTACCCCCAGTAGCTGGCAAACCCCGTCGTCATACCGAAGAAAGGTGGGAAGGATCGCATGTGTGTTCACTTCACCAACCTTAACAAGGCTTGTCCCCAAGACCCGTTCCTGCTCCCGTGCATCGACCAGATCGTCGACTCCACCATGGAATGTGACCTGCTGTGCTTCCTGGACGTGTTTTCAGGCTATCACCAGATCAAGATGGCAGTAGAGGATGTGGAGAAAACGGCTTTCCTGACCCCGTGTGGGGTGTACTGCTACACTTGCATGTCGTTCGGGCTGCGCAACGCAAGCGCGACCTTCCAATGGCTGATGCACATCGCCCTGGGCCATCAGCTCGGGAGGAACGCAGAAGCCTACATCGATGACATTGTGGTGAAGTCTCGGGAGGTGAGAACTTTGATTGAGGACCTGGAGGAGACCTTCGCGAGCCTGCGCCAGGTGGACTTGCGGCTCAACCCGGAGAAGTGCGTGTTTGGTGTCCCTCCCGACAAGTTGCTAGGCTTCCTCGTGTCCCACAGGGGGGTCGAGGCCAACCCGGAGAAGGTCAAGGTGATAGAAGACATGAGCCCACCACAAACTCTCAAGGAGATGCGGAAGCTTGCAGGTTGTGTGACCTTGCTGGGGCCCTTCATCTCCAAGCTGGGAGAGCGCGCCATGCCATTCTTCAAGCCGATGAAGAAGAAGGGCCCATTTGAGTGGAACCCAGAAGCTGACCAAGCGTTTCAAGACCTCAAGAGATACCTGACCAGTCCCACGGTGATGGTGGCACCTCGCCCTCTCGAGCCCCTGGTGTTTTACCTCACCGCCACACCCTACTCCACTAGCGCAGCTGTAGTGGCGGTTCGGGAAGAGCGCCAGGCCAAGGGGCTGCCGCGCCATGCCGCACCACCAGCCGAGGTGATGCAGGACCCGGAGGGCACTGCAAGGGCTGTTGCAATGCCAACGAGTGAACAGGCCCAGCGAGGCGGTGTTCGCAGGCCGGCAGAGGCCCCAGCAGGCAATCAGGCTTTTGGGGTCCCGTCATCTCAGGAGACGCCCCAACTCCCAGCAGGCACAAGCTCCGTCGACGTTCCCGCCCTCGTCGAGCACCCAATGTATTTCGTCAGCACAGTACTGCGGGATGCAAGGGCACGGTACCCCATGCCTCAGAAGCTCTTGCTCGCGCTTTTGGTGGCTCACGTTAACTGCGGCACTACTTCCAAGGTCACCCAATCAACATCGTCACTGCCTACCCACTGGAGAGGATACTCAGGAGCCACAACGCTGCTAGGAGAGTTGCCGAATGGAATATCGAGCTGCAAGCGTTCCAGCTGGAGTTCAGCAGAACTAGGGTCATCAAAGGGGGCTGCACTCGTCGACTTCATGTCAGAGTGGACTGACGCCCCGGGGTTTGAAGCAGGAGAGGATCGATCCCTCTCGCCAGGAAGTGAAGCACTAGATGGTTGGGTCATGTATTTCGATGACGTGTTCGCACGCCAGGGCACGGGGGCTGGAGCAGTGCTTGTCTCACCTACACAGGACAAGCTCTACTACGCCATGCAGCTCTGCTTCCAACAGGGCGAGAAGGTCTCCAACAACATCGCAGAGTATGAAGGCCTCATCGCCGGCCGCGGTGGCCCTGGGGGTGAAGCGCCTCACCATCAAGGGCAACTCGCAGCTCCTCGTCAAGTTCTCCAACAAGGTATATGAGCCGAAGGACGAGCACATGGAGGCATACCTCACAGAGGTACGCAAAATGGAAAAGCATTTCCTGGGTCTAGAGTTGCAGCAGGTACCCCATGGCACCAACAAGGAGGCCGACGACATTGCCAAAAGGGCATCCAAGCGACAACCCCAAGAGCCTAGCGTCTTTGAGGAGCGGCTCTTCTAGCCGTCGGCATCACCTCCGCTTCTGGGGCCGGTGCCACCTCGGGAGGAGCTCCCCCAACCACCTTCCTAAGGAGCTCCGGCCTGCGGTCCAACCTCGGGAGCGTGGCTACTCCTGGCGCTCGAGCCTCAGGAGGGGTGCTGGACCGAGGAGCGCAAGGAATTCCTGATGCAAGGGACGCTGCTGGAGAAGGAGGTGGATGCGGAGCGCGTGGCCCGACAGGCTATGGCATACTGCATCTAAGACGGTGAGTTATACAGGAAGCGGCCAAATGATGTTTCCTTACGATGCATCTCCAGGGAACAGGGGAACGAGCTGCTGGTTGACATACACGGCGGAGACTGCGCGCACCACTCATCATCACGAAACCTCGTTGGCAAGGCGTTCCGCGGTGGGTTCTACTGGCCTACGACGCTCAACGATGCAACCGAGCTGGTGAAGTCCTGCGAGGCCTGCCAATTCCACGCCAAGCAGATCCACCAGCCACCACAGGGCCTCCAGACCATCCCACCCTCATGGCCGTTTCATAGTCTGGGGGATGGATATCTTAGGCTTGTTCCCTCGAGCGCTGGGGGCTACCGCTACCTCTACGTTGCCATCGACAAGTTCACCAAATGGGCAGAGGTAGAAGCCGTCCGCACCATCCTGGCTGGATCTGCGGTCAAGTTCATCAAAGGTCTCGTGAGCCAGTTTGGGGTCCCTAATCGCATCATCACCGACAACGGCTCGTAGTTCACTAGCAATCTTTTCAAGGCATACTGTGCTAACCTTGGAATGCAGATCTGCTACGCTTCAGTGGCACACACCAGGAGCAATGGTCAAGCCGAACGCGCCAACACGGAGGTCCTCGGAGGCCTCAAGACCAGGACCTTCAAGAAGAAGCTTGAGGCCTACGGCAAGGGCTGGCACGATGAGCTCCAATCTGTGCTATGGTCCATCCGCACCACCGCCACCAAGCCAACAGGTGAGACCCCGTTCTTCCTCATCTACAGCGCAAAAGTGGTTCTCCCTCACGAGGTCAAGCATCGCTCCACGTGGGTCCTGGCGTTTGATGAGACGCAGGAGGATGCCATGCGGGGGATGGACCTTGTGCTAGTGGAGGAACGGCACTATGAAGCCTCGCTCCGAGCGGCAAGGTACCAGCAGGCACTGCGATGGTACCACTGTCGCAGCATCTGCTCTAGGACGCTCGAGGTGGGCGATCTCGTCCTGAGGCGGGTGCTCTCGCCCATGTGGGAGAGCCTGTTTAGGATCGCCCGTGTCTCCAGGCCCGGCGCCGCGCGCCTGGAGACACAGGACGGGATCCCCATCCAGAACGCTTGGAACATCCAGCACCTTCGGAAGTTCTACCCATGAAGCAAGGCCCAACGCCTGTGAAGCAAGGCCCATGCCTGTGAAGGTCTCCGCTCGTGACACTCTCACGTAATAATGAGTGGGGCTGTACAAGCCCCGGAGTCTCAGGAGTGCCGCCCTTGGGCCTCGGGGGCTCCCTCCCATGTCCTAGTGGCAACACTTAGCTCCGTGCTAGTCAGAAGACTAGACTAGGTGCCAGACGCGCCTTTTCATTTGCTTTCCGTAGTTGGCTTGCCCCTTGAGGGAGTCCTGGACTAAGGGGTCCTCGGGCATCCGACCCATTATCTATGGGCCGGACTGATGGCCTGTGAAGATATGAAGACCAAAGACTGTACCCGTGTCCGGATGGGACTCTCCTTGGTGTGGAAGGCAAGCTTGGCGAACAACTATGAAGATTCCATCTTATGTAACCGACTCTGTGTTACCCTAGACCCCCCCGGTGTCTATATAAACGGGAGGGTGTAGTCCGGAAAGGATATACTCAATACCTTAGTCATACAGGCTAGACTTCTCGGGTTTAGCCGTTACGATCTCGTGCTAGATCAACTCTTGTAATACTCATATTCATCAATATCAATCAAGCAAGACGTAGGGTATTACCTCCATTAAGAGGGCCCGAACCTGGGTAAAACTTCGTGTCCCCTGTCTCCTGTTACCATCAACCTTAGACGCACAGTTCGGGACCCCTACCTGAGATCCGCCGGTTTTGACACCGACATTGGTGCTTTCATTGAGAGTTCCTCTATGCTGTCACTGAATGGTTCGATGGCCCCTTCAATCGTTAATGATGCCGCTGTTTGTGGAGAAACTTTCCTCCCCGGGCAGATCTTCATATTCGGTGGCTTCGCACTGCGGGCCAACTTGTTTGTCCATCTGGAGCAGATCGAAAGCTACACCCCTTGCCATCGGGTCAGATTTGGGAGCTTGAACTATGTCGCGGACATCCGTGGAGACTTGATCTTCGCCAGATTCGATACCGCGGTGGCCGCTCTCAGTCACCCCGATGATCATGACCTAAATTTGTCATCGGGCCGCATCAAGGAGATCGCTCCTGTAACCGCTCTGGCCCTAGAGCCGGAGCAGGCCGCGCCACCCGGAGACAGAAGGATTAACCCCACCTCGGAGGCCGCATATTCCACGGCATTGGAGCCATACATGGACCTGGTATCACATGAGGCCTATGCCACCGGAACGCCGGACTCGTCTCCGGCCGCAGGTTTCGAACCACGCAAGCCCACGAACACCGAGCTTGATCATTTATCAATCTTCAAATTCAGCGCCGCAGATATCTTCCAGCACTCGCCTTTGGGCGATGTGCTGAATTCATTAAAAAACCTGTCCCTGGCGGAGGACTCTCAGCCAAACTATGTCCGGCTCCAACTAGGGGCTGACGATGGAGAACTTTACTTCCCACCGCCACCCACTTCATAGCCATAGTCGAGGATTCGACTGATACACTGGAATACGACTACGAGAATATCGACGGCATGGACAATGATGCCGATGACAAAGAAGACCCCATTGATACAACTAATGAACAAGACGAACGTGAATATAGCCAGGCCACACATGAAGATTCGAAGGACGATAATTACCTTCCGCTCTCTGAGGATGAGGTGGGCCTCGGCATTGAAAATTTCATCGTACCTGAGGAACCTCGTGAGCAGGAGCGCTTTAAGCGCCAACTAATAGCCACTTCAAGGAGCCTGAAAAAGAAGCGACAACAGCTTCAAGCTAACCAAGGTCTGCTCAATGATAGATGGACCGAAGTCTTAGCCGCCGAAGAATACGGCCTAGAGGACCAACCAAAAGCTACCCGAAGCATAGATTGCTATCCCATGGCGACGATGAGGCGCTGGAGCCCGTACCATCATCGCACAAAGCGGCAGGTCAACCACAACTGGGCCCAGGTAAAGCGGCAACTCAAGCCGAATACCAGACCGCCCTACCTCGCAGTAAAAGTAAGAAAAAAACAGCTCAGGGTTACACATACGACCGTCAAAAAGACTCGGGTAGCAAAGTAGAACACTCAAGATCGATCTACAGATCGCGAGGACATACCTCGACACATGACGATGGCCACCTACTCAGACATGACAAACCTAGCTACACCTGGGCCGAATACCGCAAATGCACTCTGTCAGAGATACGCCGTAGTATGGCCCAACATAGAGGTGCCACACACCCTCCTTGCTTCACAAATGAAGTAATGGAGCACAAATTCCCAGACGGTTTCAAACCCATGAATATCGAATCGTACGATGGAACAACGGATCCCGCGGAATGGATCGAGGACTTCCTCCTCCATATCCACATGGCCCGTGGAGACGACCTTCATGCCATCAAATACCTACCACTAAAACTCAAAGGACCACCTCGGTACTGGTTAAACAGTCTGCCGCAAAATTCTATCGGCGGCTGGGAGGATTTGGAGGACGCCTTTCGCAACAACTTCCATGGAACATATGTCCAGCCACCGGACGCCGATGACTTAAGTAATATTGTCCAGCAGCCCGGAGAGTCATCCAGGAAGCTCTGGACCAGGTTCTTAGTTAAAAAGAACCAAATCATCGACTGTCCGGACGCGGAGGCCCTTGCGGCCTTTAAACATAGCGTCCGGGACGAATGGCTTGTACGCCACCTCGGTCAAGAAGGACCTAGATCCATGACAGCCCTTACCGCTCTAATGACCTGCTTTTGCACGGGAGAAGACAGCTGGCTCGCTCGTAGAAGCAACATCGCCAGCGACTCGGGCACTTCCGAAATCCGAGACGGCAATGGCAGCCATGACGAAGCATGCACAACGGTCGCAATGATAATGAAAGATCACGCGACACAATGGTCAACGCCGGGTTTAGCAATCCCAAGCCCGGTCAACGGAAAAAGCCATTCAAGGCAAACATAGACGGACCATCCAAACTAGAAAGGATATTGGACCGGCCCTGCCAGATTCGTGGCCACCCCAATAAACCAGCTAATCACACCAACATAAGTTGTTGGGTCCTCAAGCAGGCCAGCAAGCTCAACGCCGGACACAATGGGAATGGGCCACCAGGAAACAGGGACAACAGAGCGGCTCACCAGCTAAATGCGGGAGGGTGGAAGCAATTTCCCCCTGAAGATCGATCCAATCCGGAACAGAAATAGCTGTTCGGCTTCCACTGCCCATCTCGTACACCCGTTAAAACTATACCGCGCATACATAATTACACACTCAAGATACCATGGGCATTGACGGAAGCACAATACGGACAAATCTGCAGGCACTCCGGTAACATTCTTTAACTGCTTTCCTATTTTATTTTGTTTCATTATCTCCTAAAAGCAGGTGGCGCTAAGGGGAAGCACCTGCGACAGACCCCATAGGAGTTCAGATCCGTACACTCACCTACGGGGCTACTCCCTTCAAGGATTCCCCTCGCTTAGGATAGGCGACGCAGACGTGCGTCAGGAGGTCCAAAATAACTTTTTGTAGACCGCACTCTCTTTCCGAGCCTGTAACATGCGTTTTTCCTCTACCTTCGACACAGGGCATATAAAATTGTCGGGGTCGTGGCCTTTATGTATATCAAGTAACCATTGGCACATCACTCAGGTCCCAGTTCAAATTATCCGAATTAATCACTCGTGTCTTTTCGCAAAATGAATATGCCTCCTATGGTTGTTTCATAGATATACCCCGACTTAACTTGCCAGGGGCTCGGTATGGGAACAAATGAGTTGCCAACAAAATCCGAACAACTTTCACAGCGTACTTCGGCGTCGCGAGTTTGTCCTTATATGCATCTGCTCCGAATCATGTCTTGGGTCAATAGTTGGGTTGCCCGGCTCCTGTGCTTGCTATCCTACATTCCGCTCTATCAGCTAGGGTAGTAAAGGGAGAACTACTGCGATTGTGCTACCGGTTCACCCGGTGACGCACCTCAGTAGAGAAAGCCGAAAACTGACTGTCATGATGCGGCGGGAGCTGTTCAACCACTCGATGACTTATCGTAATCTCTAGCGATTCCTCTGTGTCATGCGAAGGACCTCTTTTCCGGTCAATTATGTAAGCGCATCATATGAGTAAGCCGCATACATACCAGGGGCTATGTCGTAGACCCACCGTAAAACTCCTATGGCTAAGTGAAAGTGTTAACGCCCTATAGTCCGGTTGCCTGGTTCGCCGCATTGACACCTCCTTCACGGACCAAGACGTTGGGTCAAGAGTGATCAGATGCTTTTTTGAACACCCTTGTACTTCCTACAAGGGGGCTGAAGCCGACGACTGGAAAACTTTCAGATTATATTAAAACGGCCTCACAGGAGGAACACAAGCTTTCGAGCAACATATACAAATAGATTTACTATAAAATTGTCTCTCACAATTCTCATATACTTTACTCAAACATTATGTCCTTCGAGCATTGACCCTCTATCATGTGGGCGGCTACAAGGACGTCTTCAAAATAATGCTCCGGGTCGTGGCAGTCCTTGCCCTTGGGTGGACTCTTCACCGCAACGTCGATGTCCATCATATCCCCCCAGAACGTCTTGACTCGGGCAAAAGCCACCGTGCACCCTCGATGCACACCGATCGTTTCACAGCGTCGATACGCAGCACTGCGTCAACAAGCCGCTGCACCAAGCCGAAGTAACTGTTCGGGATAGGCTCAGTTGGCCATAACCGGATTATGACGTTCTTCATGGCAGCATCAGATATCCTATGAAGCTCGGCCCACTGGGACATCGGCTCATTAAGCAAAAGGGGGCGCTTCGAGGCACCGAATTGTGACCAGAAAAGCTTCT
This sequence comes from Triticum urartu, assembly GCF_003073215.2. Classification (NCBI taxonomy): domain Eukaryota; kingdom Viridiplantae; phylum Streptophyta; class Magnoliopsida; order Poales; family Poaceae; genus Triticum; species Triticum urartu. The sequence continues at coordinate 272,886,440 of NC_053022.1, forward strand.
CCGTTGCATACCCGTCTCGCGCCTGATAATACTGCACCGCATTGGCAGAACTCTTCGGCAAGTCTAAAAACTTGTCTGGAGAACTCCACAATTGGTTCAGCTGAGTATAATTCGGATCACCGAACTTAGCCTGTAGCAAAAATGGCTTACCAGCTGCAATCTCCCCAGCTTGCCGCATCTCCTCACAAGCTGCTTTGGATTCAGACCGCGCTTCTCTTGCCTCTCGTAGGGCTTTGTCAATTTCAGCTGTTTTGGCTTCATTCTCCTTCTCCAGGAGTTCACACCGGCTAGCAGCACTTTTTAGCTCGAGCGCCATCGTGGATATCTTCTCCTCATCTTGATACCGAGCAGCTCGTTCGGCTTTTAATTCAGCCGATGCCTTCTCGGCAACCACATTACTACACTGGGCCTGCTCCTTGGCCCGGGCTACCTCCACCTGAAGAATTTCAACGGCGGCAGCACCATCTGCAGCCAGGCACAACTTTCAGCGTCATGCTTATATCACAAAAATGTATGTGCATGGAAAGCTCTGAATACATACCTTGCGACTCGTCAAGACGCATATTGATTAACGCAACGTCATCCCCGGCTACATCAAGCTTTCGTTGCAGCTCGGCAATATCCGCAGTAGCCAGGGGGAAGTAGCCTGTGTTCAAAGTTAATAAGATTAGTCTTCGGATATTTCTTTTGATCCTCCGATTCGCTTCCTATGGGAAGCCAACCTGAGTCTCAGGGGCTACTGTCTATACACAGGTGTATTTTCTGAATAAAACACAATTCCACATATTACAGTACAAACCTCGAAGACTCTCAGCAGACTCGCAAAGGCCTCATCCAATCCGCTCTTTGCAGATAGGACCTTTTTAACAACCATAGACATCAAAGTACGATGTTCCTCCGAAGCGGATGCTTGCCACAACATGTTCGTCAAGATATCCGGCGCCTCTGGGTCTCCGGAGGCAGCCGCAGGAGTACGGTCACCCTTTGAAGGGATCCGTTTATTTGTATCCGGCCACATTCCGAATTGTTCGGGGTATTCATTGTTGTTCCCCGGACTCTGGACCGTCGAAGTATCGCCTTCGTGTATCCCTTGCACCACTTGTTGGTCGGGGGAGACCCTCCGTGATGACACCTCAAGGTCGTCTGCCCTATTGGACGAAGAAGCCGGTGGGGGCGTCTCGCTTTCCATCATCTACGGGAGAAGGTTCCCCGAGGAGGAGGATTGTAGAAGGGGACTGCGCGCTGAGTTGCAAAAAATATATATTCCAGGCATCATAAGAAAAGAACAGGATAGGTTTAAAACACCACTGTTCACTTACGATTTGGCCAGAGGCTCGTCCTCGTCATGAGACTGCGCTTCGACATCCTCCAATCCTGGGCCGCCCTCCAGAGGCACCTTGCCTCTCTTAGGAGCCCGCTTCTACCAATCTTCGGAGGCAGCCTTCTTCTTCCTGGGAGGGAAGGAGATAGTGCCCCCCTTCACTTTTGTCTTCGGATGAGGGGATTTTTATTCCACCAGACATAAAGTCCGAGGTTCCCTATGAATAGAGGCCATCCTTGGTCCTCTTGCCCTCCGCCTCGTCCTCCTTCTCTGGCATCTGGTATGGTGCTGGGGCTAGCATCCTTGTTAGGACCGAATTTGCTGGACCCTCGGGCAGAGGGGCCGAACACATAATCAGTTCCGCCTTCTTTATCCAGCCCTGGAAAAAGATAGCTTTCTTAGTATCGTATTACCGTATGCATGACCACAAAGTATTCGAAAGCCAAGTGCTTACCGGGGTATCCGGACGATTACAGTTAAGGCCAGCATCCTCAGTAGTATCCGGCCAATGTTTCTGCTTCCTGAAAAATAGCTTCCACATCCCTTCGTGTGTGGCACCGAAGAAGTGTTGGAGGGTCTGTGGTCAGTCTAGATTAAACTCCCACATGCGGCGAGACCTGCGCTGGTAGGGCAGGATTCGGTGAACTAACATCACTTGGATCACACTGATGAGATCGATATCTCTCTCGAGGAGGGTCCGGATGTGGCTTTGTAAGGTCCGCACTTCATCGACTAATCCCCAGTCTAGCCCCTTGTTGACCCATGACGCGAGCTATAACGGTGGGCCGGGATGGAAGGTGGGGGAAGCTACCCATTTAGCACCGCGGGGCTTTGTAATATAAAACCACTCCCGCTGCCAGTAATTGGAAGACTCAGAAAAAGAACCTTTTGGCCCGGGAGTGTTGGCGAGTTGGCTGATTGTAGCACCGCCGCACTCGCCTGTTCCCCATCGACTACTCTCGGCTTCACACCAAAGTTTTTGAGCCATAAGCCAAAGTGTGGGGGGATTCGAAGGACGGCCTCCCATGTAATGATAAACGCTGAGACATGGAGGATAGAGTCTGGGGCAAGATCGTGAAAATCTAATCTGTAATAAAACATTAGCCCTCGGACAAAGGGGTGAAGAGCAAACCGTAACCCCCGGAGGAAGTGGGAGATGAATACCACCCTCTCGCCGGATCTGGGGGTCGGGATAACTTGTCCTTGAGTAGGAAGCCGGTGGTGGATCTCTGCGGTCAGATATCTGGCCGCCCGAAGCTTTGTGATATCCTCCTCTGTAATAGAGGAAGCCACCCATCGGCCTTGGGAGATGGATCCAGACATGATGGGAAGGATGAAAGCAATGTAGTCGAACCTTGGGTGCTGGAACTCGGGGTTGGGGAGGCTTAGGAGAGGCTTAGCATAAAAACAAAGCCCCTTGGTTCCTTTATATACACCTCCGGTATTGAACGTCTCCTCCTAAGCGTAGAAACCTGCCTATCCCTGAGGAATCTTTCTCGCAGGACGGTTGGGTTACCCACGCTCGTATTGATGAGAATCACGTAATAAGGGGACACGATCTCTGCTTTGACAAGACGTGCCAATGACAACCGCGTCTCGAAATGTGGGGTGAAAAATGATTCGAAATTATGATCGGACAGGAGTGACGTCGCATTATTAAGTTGTCAGCGGATTGGACTTGTGTGTAATTATATTCTCTCTGCGGCTGTGTGCGGTGTGTGTTACAGGTCCGGACACGATCAATTCGTCTGGAGACTATTCGGGAGTTCGGAAGGAGGAACCTACCTTGCAATGCCAAAGACAACACTATGCGCCAGATACCTTGTCATTGAAGCCAGGTTCAGGGGATACTGAGGGAGTCCTGGACTAAGGGGTCCTCGGGCGTCCGACCTGTTATCTATGGGCCGGACTGATGGGCTGTGAAGATATGAAGACCGAAGACTATATCCGTGTCCGGATGGGACTCTCCTTGGCGTGGAAGGCAATCTTGGCGAACAACTATGAAGATTACATATTATGTAACCGACTCCGTGTAACCCTAGATCCCCCCGGTGTCTATATAAACTGGAGGGTGTACTCCGGAAAGGATATACTCAATACCTTAGTCATACAGGCTAGACTTCTAGGGTTTAGCCATTACGATCTCATGGTAGATCAACTCTTGTAATACTCATATTCATCAATATCAATCAAGCAGGACGTAGGGTATTACCTCCATTAAGAGGGCCCAAACCTGGGTAAAACTTCGTGTCCCCTGTCTCCTATAACCATCAACCTTAGACGCACAGTTCGGGACCCCCTACTCGAGATCCACCGGTTTTGACACCGACACCCCTCTTTACTAAAAATTTGCTTTCTGGTGTTCCTTCCTGGCTTGGTTCCATCGCCTTTTGCCTCCGTTTCTGCCTTCGGTTCCTTGTTTTGACCCGTGCTCTCCCTCGCATGCCTCGCGAGGGGGCTGGACAGGTGCCCCTGTGAGCATTTTTCCTGTTCTTCGCGAGGCACCCTCGCCCGAGCTTGCAAGCTGGCGCCCCTCTCTCAATCCGTGCCCCTTGGGTATCACGATGCGAAGCGCTGGGTCATGGCTAGCTGCGCCTGCGACCAGGGTTTGGAAGAATAAGAGTTTTCTAACAAAATTTTGCAGTTCCTAGACGCCTCCCGAGCAAAGGAGGCCTCGCGGGGCACTTGGAAAAGCGCGCCTCATGAGGCGGAAACTACTTCAGACACGTCAAGCTAAGTTATCTCTACATGCCCACATAAAACACTGGGCCCATACTTATCTCTTCTTAAATGCGGGAAGGAAAGAACAAAACAGAAGTGACGTGTGCCCCCGTAGCAGTTCGCGAGGATGGCTCCATGTCGCTCTCCCGGGCTCAGCAGGACCCCTCCTCGCGCTTCACTAGAGCACGGCGACGAGACGACCCGTTGCCACCCTCGAAGCGGGCGCGGCGGCTGATCATAGCCGCCGCTGCTGGAGCCGTCGCCGAAGGAGGAGCCACCGTAGCTGGACGAGCTGCGGGCAGCGCCGAGGATGAGGCCACCTTCATCCTCGGCACGGCCGTCGCGAAGGCCAAGCACCTCGTCGCCGTCGTTGTCCTCGGGGCAGCACCCAACGCGGCGACCATCATCCCCAAATACCCTCACGTAGAGGGTCGCATCGCCATCGTACTTGAACTGGAGGGCACACCGCCTGCCCAGGCCATGCGTGTGGGCAAACTTCTGCCGGCCGCGGGCCAGGGCTACGTTGCCCGCGACGGAGACTTCCACCGCAACCCACAAAGCCTTGCTGCAGCAACCGTCCGCTTGCAGCGAGAGACCGCCTAGGCCTGCAGACGGCAGTTCGCTGATAAAGAACCGTGCGAGCTGAAGGCAGGTGCCAGCCGGGTTCTCCGACCACACGATGAACTCCGGCATCACCTCCGCCGAGTGGAAGCGTGGCCGAGGGGGCCACACAACCATGGCGCGCCTCACTTCATCGATGGGACAGCCACAACCTGGGCGACTCCCACCGCGCGAGGAGGCGCCGCCACAGCCGCGAGGGGCCACGGTGGGGGTCGTGGCGTGCTTACACGGGCGACCACACCCCCTCTTGGGTGGTGGCGAGCCGGGCCCCTCCTGGCGGGCCTTGCCCTTTTCTGCAACTGACAACCTCTTTGTCAGCCCCTCCTGGCGAGCCTTTCCCTTTTCTGCGGCCGAGAACCTCTTCACTGACGCCATGAGTGTCGCTGCTAGAGATGAAGCAAGGGAGAGGAAGAAGTAGGAGGAGTGGAGGAAGAGATCTATGACGGGGAATCCGCCCCCTTCCCATTTATAGCCAACAGGAGGCCAACCGCCTGCCTCCATGATCTAAGGTAATGATGACCTTTTTTCTATATGCAGCAGGGACTCGCCAAGTCGGGTAGTTGTGGAGGCGGTGTGGGGAAGCGGAGATGCCCACGTCCCATCAATCGCCATGCGTCAACCGAGGTTGCAGGCTATTGGGGCCCGCGGCGCTCTGCACTTGCCCTTTGGCTTCGCCTCGAAGCCAAGTCCGAGCATGCCATGGGCCCGGGGGCTACTGTCGGCGTCCTGGGAACGGGGGTCCCCAGACTTTCCTGCCTGCTGCCATGGCATGGCTCCGTCAGTGTCCCCGTACGGCCCAAGTTCACCAGCAAACAATCAAGACCCTCGCGAGGGGCCAAGCCTCGCGAGGGACCGAGCCTCGCGAGGCGGACGATGCAAGACCTCCTCAGGAGCTGCCTCACCAGGGTGGCTCGCGAGGGGCGGAGAGATCAAGGCAAGGGGCACCTCGCGAGGTTCCTGTGATGCAAGCCATGACGACCAAGGCCAGGCGGGCACCACGAGGCTCTCACCCTGGCCCGCCCTGCGGACTCTTCCTTCCTTGTCCAAACCTCGCTCCTAAACGATGCTCTGGACTTAATGCGATCCCTCGCCATTATAGAGGAACCGCTTACGAATTGCACCCAACCCAAACTAGGGGCTGAGAGCGGGGAATTTTACATCCCACCAACCACCCACTTCATATCCACTGTCGAAGACTTATCCGACATGCTGGACTACGCCTCCGAAGACATCGATGGCATTGACGATGATGCCAGAGACGAACCAGGCCAAGACCCTCCGTTTATCGGACATTGGACGGCCACCTCCACATACGACGTGTACATGGTAGACACACCCAAAGAGGATGACGATGACGGAAAGAAGGATTCGGTTGAGTACAAGCCTGCTGAAGCACCTCCAAAGCATCGACGTCAGTGGTGCCGCTCAAAATCGCGTCGCGAAAAAGACAGTAATACCGGCACCGAAGACAATAACACTCTAGAGAATGCCGAAGACCCCGAAGCCCCTGTCGAGCCAACATCCGAACAGGATGATTGGGAGGATGGGCAAGTTAACCCTGACGATCCAGTCGGGAACAAGGACTCTGTCGGCATCCTGGGAACGGGGGTCCCCAGACTTGCCTGCCTGCGGCCCACGGCGTGGCTCTGCCAGCGGCCCCGTATGGCCCAACTTCACCAGCAAACACTCAAGACCCTCACGAGGGGCCAAGCCTCGTGAGGTGGATGACACACGACCTCCTCGGGGGCGGCCTCACCGGGCTAGCTCACGAGGGGCGGAGACATCAAGGCAAGGGGCACCTCGCGAGGTTCCTGTGACGCAAGACATGACGACGAAGGCCAGGCGAGCACCAGGCGGGTGCCAGCGTGCGCAGTGTCCTCGTTTCCTCTTTGGTGCTAAAGAGGCAAGCGCAGGCGAGGAGTCCCGAGGCAGCAGGCAAAGGTTTCCATATCGATGCAATGAGACCAAGACCAGCAGGACGACAGGACGGAGGTCACCATGGAGCCCAGGATGGCGTCACCACTAGAGCCTTTGGTAGGCGAAGGCCATCTTTTGTCAGGATAGCTTGTACTAGCTGTCCCCCTTCAAACTGGCCATTGTGGGATCCCTTCCTGCCTAATATTTGGGAAAAGGACTCGGGCCTCTATATAGATGGCTAGCCTCCACCGTAGGGAGACATCTCATGTTGGACCGGATCCATTCCACCAAGGCCACACACAGACTCACCAAGCACAAGAGCACCTCTCCTCAGGAGGCTGTTCTTCCCTTGTAACTATTCATCTTCAGCCCAAGAGGCAATCCACCACACCACACTGGAGTAGGGTATTACACCACATCGGTGGCCCGAACCAGTATAAATCTTGTGTCCATTGTTCTGTGGGTTTGACGCGCTGAGCCTTGAGATCGCGGTGAGGGCGAGAGCAAGCGGGAGGAGAGATCTTCGTGCGCACTCTAGTGTTCGAACCTCAAGGGTTTTGCCGGAACCCGAAATCCGACAGACTCGGAGGATAGTTACTACCTACTGATCTCCGAAGAGGATATGAGCCTCAGTGACAAAGACTTCATCGTGCCGGAGGAACCCCTCGAACAAGAGCGCTTTAAGCGTCGGCTAATCGCCACTGCGGGAAGCCAACAAAAGAAGCAAGAGCAACTCCAAGCCGAACAGGATACGCTCAATGACAGATGGACTAAAGTCCTAGCAGTTGAGGAATATGGCCTCGAATGCCCAACCAAGAGCTACCCGAAGCACAAGCTGCTACCACAATTCGACGACGAGGCTCTTGAGCCAATATCACCAAAGTATAAACCCGCTGACGAACCTAACTGACCACCACGTGGACGGGACATACCGACTACTTACGCCGAACACCAGCCCGCGCCACCCCATCATCGAGGTAGAGAGGCAGTGGCCCCGGGCTATACCTATGACCTACGCATGGACTTGAACAATAGAGACGGTTAGACAAGATCAATCTATGGGTCAAGGCGGCGTGCTCCAATGCGAGAGGATGGCCATCAGGCCTGGCGCGATAGGCACAACCTCACCCGGGCAGAAAACCGCATTCGGACTTCATCCGAACTACGCCGCGACATCGCTCGATATAGAGGCACCGCACACCCCTTATGCTTAACCGATGAGGTGATGGAGCACCAGTTCCCTGAAGGGTTTAAACCCGTGAACATTGAATCATATGATGGTACTACAGATCCCACAGTATGGATCGAAGATTTTCTTCTCCCTATTCACATGGCCCACGGTGATGATCTCCATGCCATTAAATACCTCCCACTAAAATTAAAGGGACCAACACGGCATTGGTTAAACGGCCTCCCAGAAAACTCTATTGGCAGCTGGGAAGACTTGGAGAATGCCTTTAGAGACAACTTCCAAGGTACCTATGTTCGGCCTCCAGACGCCGATGACCTTAGTCACATAGTCCAACAACCCAGAGAATCAACCCGGAACCTATGGACCAGGTTCTTAATTAACAAGAACCATATTGTGGACTGTCCGGATGCCGAAACCCTCGCGACCTTTAAACATAGCGTCTAAGACGAGTGGCTCGCTTGACACCTCGGCCAAGAAAGACTGAAGTCCATGGCAGCCCTTACCGCACTTATGAACCGTTTTTGCACGAGAGAGGATAGCTGGCTAGCTCGTAGAAGCAATAGCACCAGCGACCTTGGCACCTCCAAAGCCAGGGATGGAAATGGCAAGCCACGACACAACAAACACAAGCGTTGAAGCAATAACGAAGATACCGAAGACACGACGGTCAACGTCGGATTCAGTGGCTCTAAACCCGGTCAGCGGAAGAAGCCATTCAAAAGAAACAAGGATGGTCCATCTAGTTTGGATAGGATACTCGACCGGCCTTGCCAGATTCATGGCACCCCTGATAAGCCTGCCAATCATACCAACAGGAATTGTTGGGTCTTTAAACAGACCGGCAAGCTAAACGCCAATCATAAGGGGAAGGGGCCGCCCAGCGAGGACGATGATGAAGAGCCTCACCAACCGAACATAAGGGGGATAGAAGAAAATTCCCCCCGAGGTAAAAATGGTGAATATGATATATGCTACACATATCCCCAAAAGGGAACACAAGCATGCACTAAGGGACGTCTATGCCATAGAGTCAGTCGCCCCAAAATTCAACCAGTGGTCACCCTGTCCGATCGCAGAGACCATCCGACGAATATCCGTCATGGAGGTAAGGCAGCATTGTTCCTCGACCCAATTATCAACGGATTCCATCTCACGCGAGTCCTTATGGACGACGGCAGCAGCCTTAACCTTCTTTATCAGGACACTGTCCGCAAAATGGGCATCGATTCATCAAGAATCAAGCCCACTAAAAACCACCTTTAAAGGAGTAATACCTGGTGTTGAAGCCCGCTGCACGGGCTCAGTAACACTGGAAGTGGTCTTCGGTTCACCGGACAACTTCCGAAGCGAAGAGTTGATCTTCGACGTCGTCCCTTTCCGCAGTGGTTATCATGCACTGCTCGGAAGAACAGCCTTCGCCCGCTTCAACACGGTCCCGCATTATGCTTACCTAAAACTCAAAATGCCTGGACGTCGTGGCGTTATTATAGTCAATGGAAACATGGAGCGCTCCCTCCGTACCGAGGAGCATACCGAGGCTCTCGCAGCTAAAGGACAGGGTGGCCTTATCAAGCCAAATACTACCCCAGTAGTTAAGCCCCGGACACTATCAAACGAGTGCGGTCTACCCCACAGAACGACATCCCGGCTCGTCCAGAGCTAGATTAGCAATCCGGCCTCTGTCTCAACCCCAGCTAGATGGTGGCATACGTACCACGCGTACATAACTAGGCACTAAAGATACCATGGGCCCGGACGAAGGCATACGGAAAACACGGTCCACGGCATGGCTCGACCCTATCCGGACCTTATATTCTTCCATCGTTTTCTTGTTTTTATTTTTCAGGTTCTTTACAAACCACACCACTCTTCGATGGTACTTACTTCCCTTTTCCAGGCCCCTTATACACACTCGATCATTGATCCTCTCAAAGGACCATACACTATGGGGAAAAGCGGCGCAGACGTGCGGTAGAGTGTCCAAAGGATCTTCAAGATCATATTTTCAAATTTAGGACCTATATATAGCTTTCCCTTGTTCTCGGCATGTAAAATGGCCTTGATACTTATGGCATCTTCTGTAAAATACGTTTTGACATACCAATCAGACTATAATGGAAACAATTTTCGCCCAACCTTATTCGGTATTGGCTTATTTTTTAATCTGTTTTCCCACTTTATGTCTGAATTGGCATATACACCTTGGTATGACTTAAATCGCCAGGGGCTCTATTTCAAGACATATATATATTCTCAACAATATAAAGTCCTAACACTCTCAGAGTATACTTCAGCATCCCGAATACTGCATTATATGCATCGGCTCCGAATCACGTCTTTGGTCAATAGTTGGGTTGTCCGGCGCCTGTGCTTGCTACCTTACGTTCCGTTTTTTCGGCTAAGATAGTAAAGGGAGAACTATTGCAATTGTGTTTCGGGCTAGCCCGGTCAAACACCTCGATAGAGAAAGCCGAAAACTGACTGTCGTGATGCGGTGAGAGCTGGTCAGCAATTCGGTGACTTACTAAATCTCTAGCGATTTCTTCCATATTACACAAAGGGCTGGCTTTTTCTAGTCACGCGCGTAAGGCACCCAAGTTCGGATAGCCACATACACATCAGGGGCTACCTTATAACCCCATTGTCAAGCTCCTATGGCTAAGTGAGAGTGGTAAAGCTGCATAGTCCAATTGCCTGGTTTGCTGCACTCACACCTCCTTTACGGACCAAGACGTTGGGTCAACATGTGGTCATGTGCTGTTCTGAACACCCCCAGAGTATCTACGTGGGGGCTGAAGCCGGCGACTGGAAAACTCTCAAGGATATAAACGGCCGCACAGGAGGAAAAACACTTTAAAATACAAACAACGTAAATATATTGCAAGGCCTTGGTTTATATTACAAAGCTTTGGTTTATACAACATCCGGGCAGTTCGGACACATTCACTTGAACATGATGTCCTTTGAGCACTGGCCCTGTATTAAGCGGGCACCTTCCAGGACGTCTTCAAAGTAGCGCTCCGGCGTACGATGGTCCTTGCCTCCAGGCGGAACCTCAACCACCACGACGGCGGACTTCATCTTCGCCCAGTGCATCTTAACACGGGCAAAGGCCATCCGCGCACCTTCTATACATGCCGAGCGCTTCACGGCCTCTACTCGGGGCAAGGCATCGCCAAGCCGCTTGACCAAGCCGAAGTAGTTGCTCGGAATGGGTCCTGGCGGCCATAGCCGGACTATGATGTCCTTCATGGCCAAACCCGACATCCTATGCAGCTCTGCCAACTGCATCATCTGATTGTTCAACAGCGTCGGTCGCTCCGGCGCCAAGTACTACGACCAGAAGAGCTTCTCCATCGTGTTCCCTTCTTGGGCCCGGAAATACTAGGCGACATCGGCATCACTCCTCGGGAGATCCGCAAAAGCGTCTGGAGCATTCCATGGCCGATTTAGGAAAGCATATCTTCGACCGCCGAATATACTCTGTAAAAGAAAAGGCTTACCAGCCGCTATCTGTTCGGCTTGCTTGATCTCCTCGCGAGCTGCCCGGCACTCGGACCGCACCTCCTTCACAGCTTGAACAGCCTTGGTGAGTTCGGCCGCTTGGGCCTTGTTACTCTCCTCCAAGGACTCACACTTGTTGGCGGCGTCCTGGAGTGCCTGCTCTACTTCGGTCACCCTCACCTCATATTGAAGGCGGGTGGCCTTTTCGGCCTCTACATCCGCAGCCGCTTCGGCAAGGGCACTCTTGAGGGCCCCGACCTCGGTCGCGTTGCCTACAATCATTTACATAGCAGCACATGAGCTTAAACTCTGAGTTGGCATTATAATTTAGGCTGGTAAAGGGGTCTTTTCAGAAAAGCATACCTTGGGACTCATCAAACCGCTTGTTAATACGGTCGATCTCATCATCAGCCACCTTCAATTTCCGCTGGAATTCGGATACTTCGGCATCCTTAGCTGAAGCCGCCAACAGTGAAGCTTGTTTATCAAAATAGATGAACACATTATCTCCGGCGACTATTTGATCCTCTATCCGGCTCTTTTTTCCAAAGACCCAAACAGAGTCTCAGGGGCTACTATCTAGATACAGGCGCATTCTTGCAATATGAAAAGCAGCTAAGCGTGTTATATCACTTACCTCAAAACCTGTCAATAGGCTAGTCAAAGCTTCGTTCAAACCGCTTTTGGCAGACTAAACCTTCTCAACCACCGTACCCATCAGGGTATGGTGCTCTTCCATGATGGAAGCACATTGAAGTGCTTCCCACAACATATCTCGCGCCTCCGGATTGATAGAGGTCGCTGGTGGAGTCGGCACTCCCCCTTCTCTTGAAGGGGCTTGCTCGCTCGACTCCGGAACCATGTGGGTCTCCGGAGTGGTATTCGGCTGGGGGCCGGACTGATCCAGGCCCCCGTCATCAGTTTCCATGGGGGTAGTATCTCCCATGTTTTTGGCAGCCGAGGCATTACCCTCTAGCGCCGTTTCAGCGGCCTTCCGCATCTCCCCCCGGCCAGGAGAAGTCCTTTGGGACAACACTCGGTGTCATCCGCGGCTCGTGATGGGGAGGCTCGCGGAGGCGTTTTGCTCTCCATCATCTCCGGCGCCAACAAGTTTCCCTAAGACGACGATTGTTGGGGGAGATCACGGGCCGGACTGAAAATACGTAAATAAAATGTTATCCTACGATCCGAAAAAGGCCAGATGTATGTATAGTATCTTTAAATACTTACGATTCGGCCGGGGGCTTTGGCCTGAGGCACCGCTCGGGGATGACTTCGGTGTTTGAATCCTTGTCACCCGAAAGGGAAATCTTCCCCTTCTTGGACGCCTCCGCTTATAGGTCCGCGGACGCCGCCCTTTTCTTCTCTCCCTTAAGGAGAGAATTGCTCTCCTCCTCTTCCTCTTCCTGTTCATCTCCCTCATGGGAGGAGAGAACCTCGGTGTCTTAGGACGCGATGTCCGAAGTACCTCTACGGTGAAGGCCACTTCTGGCCTCCTTGCCCTTCTTCTTGGATTTCTTCTCCGGCGCTTGGTACGGCCCCGGAACCAACATCTTCGTTAGTAGAGGGATAGCTGGGTCTTCGGGCAGTGGAGGCAGACATTTGATCTGCTCAGCCTTCTTCGTCCATCCCTGAAGGAGAAAAGGAATGCTTAGCATACTCCTCGAATCTACAAGTAGATGTTATGTTTGGAAATCTGGGAACTTACTGGAGTGGCCAGGTGAGCACAGTCGAGGCCGAGGTCTTCGGTCGTTCTCGGCCACGACTTCTAGGCCTTGAAAAGCAGCTTCCAGATTTCTTCGTGTGTCATGCCAAAGAAGTGTTGGAGGGTCTGAGGGCCGACCGGATTGAACTCCCACATATGGAGTGTCTGGTGATGGCAAGGGAGACTCTGGCGAAAAAGCATCACCTGGGTCACATTGGCGAGGCTGGTGTTCTTCTCCATCACACCCTTGACGCGCTTCTACAGCATCATCACCTCATCAAACGATGCCCATTCTAGGCCATTTTTGACCCACGATGTGAGCCGAATTGGAGGCCCATATTTGAACTCTGGAGTGGCGGCCCATGTGGCGTCGCGAGGTTCTGTGACATAGAACCACTCCTGTTGCCACCCCTTCATGGTATCTACGAAGGCCCCCTAGGGCCAAGTGACGTTGGGGAGTTTGCTCACCATGGCGCCGCCGCACTCCGCATGTTGACCATCGACCACTTTCGGCTTCACATTGAAGACCTTGAGCCATAATCCGAAGTGGGGGGAATGCGGAGGAACGCCTCACACACGATGATGAACGCCGAGATGTGGAGGAAGGAATTTGGGAATAGATCGTGAAAGTCTAGCCCGTAATAGAACATGAGCCCGCGGACAAAGGGGTGGAGAGGAAACCCTAGTCCACGGAGAAAGTGGGGGATAAATACCACCCTCTCATTGGATTCCGGAGTGGGGATGATCTGCTTTTTGGCAGGAAGCCGGTGGGCGATTTCCGCGGCCAAGTACCCCGCTTTCCGGAGTTCCTTGATGTTCTCCTCCGTGACGGGGGAGGCCATCCACTTGCCCTGAGCGCCAGATCCGTACATGGCTGGAGTGTTTGCTGGGGATGGAAAGAATTAAACTCGGGCGCTGGAGCGCGAGGGCGGATGGTCTGAGGAGGAAGAAGGCGTGGGGTAAAAAGAGGGATCCTTATCTTCTTATAAAGGCAATGAATATCAAGCGTCCCCCCATGAGCCTTAAAACTCGCCTATTCCCAAGGGGTCATGCAAATGACACGGTTGGATTACCCAAACCCGTATTGATGAGAATCCCGCAATAAGGGGACACGATCTCTGCTTTGACAAGACGGGTCAATAAGGAACGCGCCTCGAAATATGAAGCGGGAGGCTAAAAAATGGTTCAAAATAATAATAAGGCCAGAACATAATGTCTCGCCAAAAAAGCTATTAGTAGACATGGTTTATTTTGTTTAAGTATTTTGCCCTTGTGGTTCAGGGTTGTGACTGTTATACAGAGCCAAACATCATTCTTTTGACCAACTGCTTTGGAGTACTCGGAGGAGGAACCCGCCTTGCAATGTCGAAGACAATCTGCGCACCGAACACATCGTCATTGAAGCCTGGTTCAGGGGCTACTAAGGGAGTCCTGGAGTAGGGGGTCCCCGGGCATCCGGGCTATGTGATATGGGCCAGACTAATGGGCCAAGAAGATACAAGATAGAAGGCCTTCCCCCGTGTTCGGATGGGACTCTGCTTTGCGTAGATGGCAAGCTTGGCGTTCAGATGTAAAGATTCCTTTCTCTGTAAACTAACTCTATACAACCCTAGGCCTCTCCGGTGTCTATATAAACCGGAGGGTTTAGTCCGTAGAGGCTAGGATAATCATCCAGGATAGAAATCTAGGGTTTAGCCATTGCGATCTCGAGGTAGATCAACTCTTGTAACCCCCATAGTCATCAAAGTCAATCAAGCAGGAAGTAGGGTATTACCTCCATTAAGAGGGCCCGAACCTGGGTAAACATCGTGTCCTCTGCCTCATGTTACCTTCGATCCTCAGACGCACAGTTTGGGACCCCCTACCCGAGATCGGCCGGTTTTAACACTAACACCGCCCGCGCTGCTTCCTGGTGTAGGCGATTCCTCCGCGTTCAAACGACACAAGTGTCGTCCGTCTACCGCCCACATTAATGATACGCGTTGGCCGAGGTGGCTACTCCGGAGCCACCCGTCTGTCCCTCCGCCGCCCACCATTGCTATATAAACTGCTGTGCCAGCCATAGCCGCAGTTGTCCGCCTCCGTTCCCTTTCTCCTGTCCACACCACTACTGCCCACCATGGCTTCCTCGCGCTCCAGCACTCTTCGGGTCGGGCGGACGACAGACCACAAGGAGATGGTTGCCATTGCTGCCGACTGGCTGGCCAGCAGGCAGCCGGAGGACGACGACGTCCCAATGAAGAACATGGTAGTCGACGATCCGGCGCCAACCCCCTTCCTCGCCGGTGCATTGTACCATGACCATCGGTGAGGCCCATGCCAATACATGGACACGGTGAGGCAGAACTGTCAGGAGCAGTTCCGATAGGTGCAGGCCGACGCCACCTACAACCACCATCTCCTCCAGGAGCACCTATAGATGGAGGAGCAGATCACCGCGGAGCGGGCAGAGTAGGAGGCGCTGCTCGACTCATACCGCTCCGCCCGTGAGAGCTGCCTCGAGTGCTGGCGGTACAACATGCGGGTGGCGGAGGCTGCGTGCGCCTACAAAGAGGGCGATGAAGCGGGCGAGGCACTGTTTGGTGAGACCAAGGACAAGGCAGAGCACAATGCCGGCTCCAACGAGTCCCCACTCCGCTGGCGTCGACGAGGCCCTTCTCCATCGAGGCCCCGCGATGCCAACAACAAGCAGAGGACCCTGCTGGCTCTACTGATGCCCCGCCCCGCCAGCACCGAGGCAAATGATTACGCCGGCTTCCGCGAGGTCCTGCTTCGCCGAGGCCCCGCTGTGCCAACAACGCGGCAGAGGACATCGCCGGCTCCGTCGAGGCCCTGCCTTGCCGGCACCGAGGCGGAGGACCTTGCCGTCTTCGGCGAGGCCCTACTCCACCGAAGCCCCGCCCCGCCAACAACGAGGCAGAGGACATCGCCGGCTCAGCCCAGGCCCCTCCTTGTCGGCAATGAGGGGGAGGATTTCCCCCGCTCCACCGAGGCACCGCTCTGTCGGCAATGAGATAGAGGACATCGCCGTCTCTGTCAAGGCCCCACCGCGCTACCAACGAGTCCGCGCCACACAAAAGACGAGGAAGAGTAGAACACGGTAGGTCGCCGCCGCTCGGGTCCAAGTAAGGCCACCGATGCTACCCTCCGGTTGAAGCCAAGCTAGGCGGGTTGACCATTGACGGCCGATTAGCTTCTTGGCGGCGATGTGGAGTCGGAGAGCTGTGTTAGAGAAGAAGCTTCTGTTCGACTCAACCGGACACGGGTGGGTAGCTTCGGTTAATTAATCATACCTCTAGCGCACCCCTTTTTAGTTGAACAATGTATGAAATGTAATGAAATCCGGCATGTTTATATGAAATCCGACCGTGTATGAATGAATTTAGTTCGATTAGTTCGAATTCTTGTATCACTAGCATTGGATGAACATGCAAAACAATACGTACTAGCATTATTCCCAGGGTGATCACCTCATTTGTAGTAGTTTCACATGTACTCCCTCCGGTCCTTTTTAGTCTGCATATAAGTTTTGTCTGAAGTCAAAGTATCTCTACTTTGACAAATCTTATAGAAAAAAGTATGAACATTCAAAATGTAAAATCAACTGACTTGAAAGAAATCTAATATGCGAAGTAAAAAGGAACAGAGGGAGTACAAAGAGTTTGAGAAGCTTTTTAGCGTTCATGCACATTGCAATCAAACACACAGGCCTGGCAAGTCATAGGGAACATTAAAAACAATCGATGCTTATGCATCTCAGCGATTCACATGTCAGAGCCAATATTTACTTCACAATTAAAGAATAAAGAAAAATTGATCGATGCTGCTGACAGCAAAGGGCGTCCCATTTGAAAATATCAGACACATGTCTTCTTGCTAACATCAATGAGAAAAATTTGACAAGGTTGTCCCATTCCAAAATGTCAAATGCATGTTGTTTTGCGTACATCAATGAGCAAACTTTGACAAGGTTTTCCCATTCCAAAATATCAAATGTCTACAATTATGGAATGGGTAGGGGTTGCCATCAGTTCAGACATTGACATGGCACCTCGTGCTAAATAAACCAGCTGTTCTTTTTGTGTAGTTCCACAAAAATCAACCAAATTCATGTGTAGCTTGTATGATTTCGCCTTTATATGTTGAAATACCTTGAACATATCGGCACCTCCTTTCTTGTGGTGGAAATGAATGATTCGATGTATTCATGAACATTTTTGTGCAGTTCTGATTGAAATCAAGCTGAGCACCACCGTTTGCAAAAATACAAAAAAGTGATTAGTATAAAGCAAACTGTACTATGAATGGACAATTTAAATAGGCAACCTACATGATCCATGCAGAGCACATATTTAAAAAATGGAACTCACCGGAAGGAATCCTAACACAACATTGTATTGGCCATCACAGCAACAAAGATGGAGATCCGTGAGTCCTTCTGAGCTGAAGTCGGTTTGTTCTTGTGGGAAATAATGTAACCATCCTTTAACTGCTCCCTTCTTAAGAAGAGAGTCTTGGCTTCTTTATCCTGGCATAATCGGAACTAGGCACTTCACATACTCCATATTCTTCTTCAGAGGAGCATGACCCTGTTGTGCAAAGACAAGAGGGCAACTAAATGCTATCATCGCTGTTTGCTCGAAAAAACGGAAAGGAAATATTTAAAACATCACAGATGAAGCACTTCTCAAGGACAATACCACTTTCTCATGACAATATATAAACAGTAGCACAACAGCAATAGAGATGACAAAGCTCAATCATATGGATGAAATCCATGGGCGAGTACCAACCTTTGTGAGGAGGCTTATTGTGTAGAGCATACAGATGAAGCACTTCTCTGAAACCATCTGTAGTTATCTACTGTAGTCCCATGCTTATTATATAATCCTTGATTAGTTTAATGTTTCCAACATCTTCTTGTGCAGTTCCACTAAAATATATGTTATCTTCAAAGAAGATCCCTATTTGCACAAGTAGAGATAATTACATATTACATTAAGAGTGGCCTCAAATCGGTGGCAAAACAATTGCTCGTTCCAGCCATAGCAATAAATTAAGATGCAAAAATAAATCTTTACTTGTGTCATCACAGTTCCAGTGCTTGATTACAGCACCACGAGTTGATTTTTGTTTTTCTTTTACTTGTTCTTCCCCTTAATCACTTGGTTCAATAACAGACAAGCTTCGCCTTCAATGTAAGATTTGGCATGTCAATTAGGGAGCACAAGTTTTGCACTAAACAACGACATTAATTTTCTGATGAAAGTGGCAAAATATAGGCCAACAATTGTGAAATATCCTTATCTTACCTCAATGGGGTATTACGGTGCACATACAGATTTGAAGTCTTGTCTCCATTTGTGCAGTTCACTAAGATCAAGCAACATTATCATATAAGTAGCACAACATATGAAAGCACATCGCACAATCATGTGAAAGAAGGCTAGTACTGACCTCTCATGACGCGGAATTCAAACAACTCACAAGAAGAAGACCAGAACCAAATTTGCCAACACGGATAGGAAGTCAAATCTGCTCTTGTGCAGTTCCACTAAGTGTAGCGATCTGACCTCAAACGGCCAAATCTCTGTGCATAAGTGTCATCCCTGGATCGGTAATGCTGACACACACAATACTTTGAAGGATTTATACTAGAGTGCAATCAAACACTTATTACATAGAATGTCTCAAAGGAGAACTTATTACAAATAATATGGCGTAAGGCCATCTAAATAAGATAACAGCGGAAGGCTTGGAAGATAAAGTGAGTCCATCAACTCCAACGGCATAGCTGAGTGCACGACAACAACCTAGCGCACCTTATTCTTTTTCTGAAAATTCTGCAACATGATATGTTGCAACCCGAAACAGGACAGCACATGGAATATGCTGGCAATATAACATAGTAGAGCAATGAACAGAATAAATGCTATAACTACATGCATATGAGGCTGGTGGAGGCTCTATGGTTATATTGTTTTTGCGGAAAGCCAATTTTTCCCTACAACAAAGGAATATATTTTGTTTAACTATCATGGTAGTTGTTAAACATTGAGAAGGTTCCTCCAACTCAATCCTAATTAAGCAGTATTAAAACCCAACAAATTAATTTAGAGTGATGAGATCAACATGATAATCCAAGAACTAGATACTCAAGATGTCCATAACCGGGGACACGGCTAACCATGATTAGTTTGTACACTCTACAGAGGTTTGTGCACTTTTCCCCACAAGACTCAATCTCCTTCGTTGAATTTCTCGCACTACATGGTGTTTGAGAAACGGATGACCAAGACACAACCTTTCAGAAACATTAACTCTTTACTCTGGGTGGACAGTTACACCTACTTTCCCCTACATCTGCTAGCCCACCACTGAAAGAGGTCATGCCACTTACTCAACTATGCTAGATCCCATAATAGCTTGTGCCTGCACACGGAATTTTCTAGCATGAATAATATTATGATCCCTTTGAGCCTGGGTGGTGAACCATAGGATGATCACACGGGTGCTCCGGGATATCCTAGGAAAACACTGGATTCTCCAGGTGCCCGCAACCAATCCACCCAGATGTGTGTTTAAGTAGCCACCTTAAGTTAACCATTAATTAACCATCTCACATCTGTCATGGATACACTCAAACCCAATCAGCGTCTATGAGCATAGCATCGCAATATAAGCATAACGTAGAAGTAACTCCCAAGGGTTTGATAATAAAAGGGCAATAGGTTCTACCTCATCAACTACTTCCCAATACCCACATGTTAATCACATCCTAATCATGTAGTGTTTGAGAGTTGTAACTAATGCATAAAAACTGGGTAATAAAGGGTATGATCAATGTGTTACTTGCCTTGTTGACGATCCGCAAACCCTAGAGACTCGAAGTAGCACGCTTCGCACTCCGGGAATTCCAACGCAAACAAACAATAGCATACATAAGCACTCAAGCATATATGCACGGGTAAAACTCAAATAAGAAGATCCAATCTGAAAGTTCAACTGAAGAGATTCGATTTGCAAAAATAATCGGTTAAATCGGCGCTACAGAACTGAAACTACAGTCAAAAGAACTTCGAATTCGAATCTACTTGAAACCAAATTTTAAATTGTCAAAATCATGTTCAAGTGGATTACCCGGAAAGAGAGGCTCAAGACGAAGATTTTGGCGTTGGTTTCACTGGATTTGGACGAACGGTTAAAAAGTTGCGATGGTTTGAAGATCAGGGGCTAATCTGCGATGAAAATAATCACGGATAGGTCCCTGGCCTAAAATAAAATAAAACGAAAAAGACTACGGCGCGAACGTTCGCTAACAGAGGCAAACAGGTGAAATTCATTCATTAAAATGAACTAACGAACGAACGTTCGTTATTGCATGCATGAACTAACGAAAGAACGTTCGTTATTTAACCTAAACTGAGAAAACCGGGGAAAAACTGAACCGATCCAAAAAACCAAACAAATCTAGGGTTTCTAAAAAACCTGGACGGACCGGAAAAACCGGCGGCGGTGAGGCACGGCGGCGGCGGCGACGGCGTGCGTGTCCGCGGCGGCGAGGCGCGGCGGCGGCGGCGGCGTGCGTGTCCGCGGCGGCAAGGCGAGGCGGCGGGGCTCCTGCATGGCTGCGGGATGGCGCGGGCGGCGGCGCAGCACGGCAGCGGCAGCGCGGGCGGTGGTGGCAGCAGCTTGTAGTGGTGCTGGCGGGGGCTCGGTGGCGGGGCCGAGGCGGCGAGGCGGGACGAGGTGGGAGGTGGCGGGGTGGCGGGGTACTTATAAGAGGCCAGGGGGTCCGAGACGGCTTGGGGGAGGGGGCAAGGTGGCGGGGCGAGCCGGAGTCTAGCTCAGGGACGAGTCCGGCGGCGGCGCGCTCCCGCGCGGGGAAGGCGGTGGCGGCACCTGGGCTTCGGCCCGCTCGGCTAGGCCGTTGGCCCACTCAGGCGTTACTTTTTTTAATAAATAATTCCGCCGAAAAGGAAAAATCCTAGATAAATATAAAAAATACTAAAAATGCCAAAAACAATTTTCATCGTCTAAATTAAATATTTAGAACATAGTGAACATTTTCTTGGCCTAAAATGCAATTTTGAAAATGCATATTTTTTTTCTAATTCAAAATAAAATAACAAATAAAATCCAAATAAAATAATTATTTGATTTGAACATCTTCCCCCAATATTTCTTTTGTTTTGGAGAAGTCATATTATCTCCTCTCTTTTATTTCTAATATTTGAAATATTTTCGGAGAGGAAAAATAATTAAAACCAAAATGATCCTCTTTTCAATATTTGAGAAAAGAATTCAAATATGAAAATAAATGAAATCCCCAACTCTCTCTGTGGGTCCTTGAGTTGCTTAGAATTTTTAGGATCAGAACCAAAATGTAATAAAATATGATATGCATATGATGACCTATGTATAACATTCCAAATTGAAAATTTGGGATGTTACAAACCTACCCCCTTAAGATGGATCTCGCCCTCGAGATTCGGGTTGGCTAGAGAATAGGTGTGGGTGGTCTTTCCGTAGATCTTCCTCTCGTTCCCAGGTGGCTTCATCCTCGGTATGGTGGCTCCACTGAACTTTGCAAAACTTGATAACCTTGTTGCGTGTAACTCGGTTGGCAAATTCAGGAATCTTGACAGGTTTCTCCTCGTAGGTCAGATCACTATCCAACTGAATTGCTTCCAGGGGTACTGTATCTCTCAAAGGAATATCAGCCATCTCAGCATGGCACTTCTTCAACTGGGAAACGTGAAACACATCACTCCTTCGGGTAACTCCAACTTGTAGGCCACTTCTCCCATACGTTCGAAAACTCGGTATGGTCCTACAAATCTCGGGGCTAACTTTCCCTTAACTCCAAAACATTTAACTCCTCGCAGAGGCGACACTCGGAGATATGCTCTATCTCCAATTTCATAGACTAGCTCCTTGCATTTTGAGGCTGCATAACTCTTCTATCTGGACTGAGCTACCTTCAGTCTTGTCTCGAATCAACTTTACTTTCTCTTCCGATTCTTTGATCAGATCTGGTCCAAATAACTGACAGTCTCCAACTTCATACCACATCAACGGTGTCCTGCACCTGCTTCCATACAATGCTTCGAAAGGTGCCATCTTCAAACTGGCCTGGTAACTGTTATTGTATGAGAACTCTGCCTAAGGCAAATTATCATCCCAACTAGATCCATAATCTAGCGCATAAGCTCTCAACATGTCCTCTAGAATCTGATTGACTCTCTCAGTTTGTCCGTCTGTCTGTGGATGAAAAGTTGTACTGAACTCTAGCCTGGTACCCAAAGTCTGGTGCAGCTGGTGCCAAAACTTTGAAGTAAACTGGGTTCCTCTATCTGATACGATGGTCCTCGGAACTCCATGCAGACATACGATCCTGGTCATATATATCTTGGCCAACTTTGCACTCGTATAGGTGGTTTTCACTGGGATAAAGTGAGCCATTTTGGTCAAACGATCAACTACTACCCAAATAGAATCATATCCCGATCAGGTCCTGGGCAATCTCGTGATGAAATCCATGCCAAGCTTGTCCCACTTCCATTCGGGTGTCGGCATAGGTTGCAGTAATCATGCTGGCTTCTGATGTTCTACCTTCACTCTCTGACATACATCGCATACAGCTACATACTCGGCAATATCCTTCTTCATACCAGTCCACCAGAAACTCTCCTTCAAATCCAAATACATCTTGGTGTTTCCAGGGTGTATCGAGTATGGTGATTCATGAGCTTCCTAAAGTATAAACTTCCTGATCTCTGCATTATTGGGTACATAAACACGGTCCTCAAACCACAAGGTGTCGTGCTCATCCTCACGAAAACCTTTGGTTTTTCCTTTACTTATCCTCTCCTTTATCTCAACAATTTCCTTATCATCCTTCTGAGCTTCTCGAATCATTCCCAATAATGTTGATTGAACCTCCATTGCTGCGACAAAACTTCTAGGGACTATCTCCAAACATAGCTCCGTGAGATCTTCGGCTAACTCCTTTGGTAATTCCCCGCTTACGAGGGTATTGGCGTAACTCTTCCGGCTCAAAGTGTCTGTACGACATTGGCCTTGCCTAGATGATAGTGCAACTTCATATCATAATCCTTTATAAGCTCCAACCATCTCCTTTGCCTGAGATTCAGCTCCTTCTGTGTGAAAATTTACTTCAAACTCTTATGATCCATGTACACATCACAACGGTTTCCAATAAGAAAATGTCTCCAGGTCTTGAGTGCATGCACTACAGCTGCTAACTCCAAATCATGCATGGCATAATTCAACTCATGTGGTCGAAGCTGACGTGAGGCATATGAAACCACTCTTCCATCTTGCATAAGTACACCTCCAAGTCCTAAGCAAGAAGCGTCGCAATACACTTGGAAATCCTTGCGTATATCCCGCAGAATCAACACTGGGGCTGTAACCAAATGTTTCTTCAGCTCCTGAAAACTTGCCTCACATTCATCTATCCATTTGAACTCGGCGTCCTTCTTCAGCAACTCCATCATAGGCTTTGCAATTTTAGAAAAAATCTCAATGAATCTCTGATAATATCTCGCGAGTCCAAGAAAACTATGGATCTCTCCAACTGTGGTGGGTGATAGCCAATCAGTGAATGACTTAACCTTGGTAGGATCCACGGCTATACCTTCTCCTGATATAACCTGTCCAAGAAATCCTACTTCCTTCAACCAAAACTCGCATTTGCTGAACTTGGCATATAACTGGTGTTCACTGAGCTTCTCGAGAACTAAACGCAAATGTTCCTTGTGTTCCTTTTCATTCTTTGAGTATACCAAGATATCATCAATGAACACCACGACAAACTTATCCAAGAACTCCATGAACACCTTATTCATCATACTCATGAAATAGGATGGGGCATTAGTCAATCCAAATGACATAACCGTATCCTCATATAGCCCGTACCATGTGGTGAAAGTTGTCTTAGTTATATCCTATTCTCGGATTTTCAACTGGTGGTATCCTGATCACAGATCGATCCTGGAGAATACTTTAGCTCCTTGCAATGGATCAAACAAATCATTGATCATCGGTAGTGGGTACTTATTCTTGATCGTCACTTCGTTCAAAGCACGATAGTCAACAACCATTCTTAACGATCCATCCTTCTTCTCAACCAACAGTACTGGGGCTCCCCACGGTGACGAACTTCGTCGAATGTATCGTTTCTCCAATAACTCTTTAATCTGCTTCTTAATCTCCTACAGATCATTTGCGGGCATCCGGTATGGTCTCTTCGATACCGGTCCGGTGCCTTACAATAGCTCTATCAGAAACTCAATGTCTCGATCCGGCGGCATGCCTGGTAGTTCCTCTGGAAATACATCTGGGTAATCCTTCACTATAGGCACTTCCTCCTGAACAACTCCTGAGAGGGAATTTACTTGGGTCCTCCTTGGCGCATGTCTGGATACATACTTAATCCTTTTTTCCTCCGGGGTAGTGAGCAAATTTGACTTCCTGGCACAATCGATGTTTCCTCCATACATCGATAGCCAATCCATTCCTAGTATCACATCCAATCCTTCTGACTCCAAAATTATTAAGTCTGAGGGGTAAACATGCCTACCTACGGTCAATGGCATCTAAAAACATCCTTGGCTTGCTATATACTCGGCTCCTGGCGAGCTTACTAACATAGGTGTCCTAAGAACTTTGGTGGGCAACTTATACTTATCCACAAATCCCCTTGAAATGTATGAATATGATGCACCAGTATCAAAAAGAACGATTGCAGTAAATGACTTAACCAAAAACTTACCTATAACTACATCTGGCTGCTCTTCAACCTCCTCCACGTTAACGTGGTTCACTTGTCCCCTGTTGAAAGGGTTGGGCTTCTTCCCTGAGCTTCCATTGCCGTTACC